>NC_091172.1:14339699-14367199 GCF_040958095.1 Procambarus clarkii | reverse complement strand
AATTGTATATATTGATTATTGGATTTACTTTAGATTTCATAATCCTAAAAATGTTGTGGTTTATATCATTTCTTCATGGATCTATTTTACTATAGATAATTATCTTTTTTCAGGTGAGAGCGGTAGAGGTACTTAGTCTCTGATTTGTGAGAGATGAGGAAATGAAGGGAAGTCAGCAGGAGCAGAAAATGGGTGAGTGGGTGGTGAGTGAAGGAGAGTAGATAGAAAATTTATGAAAGGAACTTCTTCATTGTCTACCTGACACCCATCGTGTAGGTAGCTGTTGAGAGATGGGGGGGGGGGGAGGGAAGGGGTTAGTATATCATAGGCTTGTGAAGAATATAACCAAATTCGCCTCATAAGGAAAATAGAGGCACGTGGTATTGGAGAGGACCTTACCTTGCGGTTACCTTGCGTTGGTTCCGAGGCTCAACGTCCCCGCGGCCCGGTCTCTGACCAGGACTCTTGATTGGTGGTCTGGTCAGTCAAACTGTTGGACGTTACTGCTTGCAACTTGACGTATGAATCACAGCCGAGTTGATCATCTTAAGCTGGTTAATTAAGGAATTAGATATCGCATAATGAAAAGGGCATATCAACTTTCGACTGGGCATCAGAAAATAACATGATGTTTAACAGTGATAAATTCCAGGTACTCAGGTACAGTAAAAATGAGGACCTTAAACATAATACAGAGTACAAAACACAATCAAATGTGCCCATAGTAGAAAAACAGCATGTCAAGGATTTGGGAATAATAAAGTCTGACGACCTAACGTTTAAGGAGCATAACCAAGCAAATATTGCGACAGCCAGAAAAATGATAAGATGGATTACGAGAACTTTCAAATCCAGGGATCCTATCACAATGGTTGTACTCTTCAAGTCACTTGTGTTATCCCGTCTTGAGTACTGCTCAGTACTCGCTTCCCCCTTCAGAGCAGGAGAGATTGCTGAAATAGAGGGAATACAGAGAACATATACGGCTCGCATAGACGCAATAAAGCACCTAAATTATTGGGATCGTCTCAAAGCTCTCCAAATGTACTCACTAGAAAGAAGACGAGAGAGATATCAAATAATATACACCTGGAAGATACTGGAGGGCCAAGTACCAAATCTACACAGTAAAATAACAACGTACTGGAGTGAACGACATGGAAGAAAATGTAGAATGGAACCAGTGAAGAGCAGAGGTGCCATAGGCACAATCAGAGAACACTGTATAAACATCAGAGGTCCGCGGTTGTTCAACGTCCTCCCAGCGAGTATAAGAAATATTGCCGGAACAACCGTGGACATTTTCAAGAGGAAACTAGATTTATTCCTCCAAGGAGTGCCGGACCAACCGGGCTGTGGTGGGTATGTGGGCCTGCGGGCCGCTCCAAGCAACAGCCTGGTGGATCAAACTCTCACAAGTCCAGCCTGGCCTCGGGCCGGGCTTGGGGAGTAGAACAACTCCCAGAACCCTATCAACCAGGTATCAACCAGGTATGTCAGACGTCACCCTAACCCCACTATACTTTGAAGAAGCCACAGACAGTATACCTATGCACTCTGCACCAGACCCTCATTCTTGGAATTCCACATTCGGCAAGAATTGTAAAAAAAAAAAAAAAAAAAAAAAAAAAAAAAAAAACTATCGCAAGTTCTTGAAATTTTTTTTGAGACTAAATACTGGTGTTTTTCCTGACATGCTTAAAACAGCGTAGATAGGCTTCACTCCGTGATGGTGGGAATATAGCAGAGGCACAACATTATAGACCAATAGTATCACACAATGTTTGAAAGAGTGCTAAGATCACAAAACACATGGAATGTCTACATAACCCTGGAGATAAATGTGACCATGGTGTTATTGCACACAAAATGTACTAAAAATGCTTCACTGGCAAAATAGACAGATGGATGTTAAATTTCCTAACTAACAGAATCCAGAGTATAATAGTCTACGAAGTAAAATGCGGATCATCCACCGTGAAAGGCTCAGTACCCGCACGGTACTGTGCTTGCTCAGGTACTTTTTTTTATCCTCATATCGGACATAAACAAAGCAACAAAATTATAGTACCTTATCATCTTTTCCAGACCGCACTAGGATTTTTATGAGAGTAGACAACATAGAAGACACAGCAAAACTCCAATATGATGTTAATTAAGTCTTTCAAATACGCCATAGGAAATAACTTGGTGTTCGGTGAGGATAAGTTCCAACTACTGCGCTATGGAAAGAAACGAAAATATAAAAACAAAACGCACACAAGACAGTTAAACCTCTCACACACTGAAAGAAAATGCAATGTAAAACATTTAGGACTAATATGTCTGAAAAACCTTACTGTTGAAGAACACAATAAAGCAGCTGTCACAATCACAAGAAAAAGAAAGTTGGATGGTAAGAACCTTTCAAAAAGATGCCGTACCAGTGAGATTGTCTTTAAGACACTGGTGCTATACACACACACACACACACACAACACCACACGAGACAGGAAGGCAAGGCAGGGAACTCTATTAACGTAAAGGGCTCAAGACTTTTCAACACTCCCTCTATACATAAGGGGCATAACTGGCCGGCCTTTCGCAGTGTTCAAATGGTACCTGATAAACACCTTCAAAGGATACCTGATCAACCAGGCTGTGCCTCAGACCTGGTTGATACCTGGTTGATGGGGTTCTGGGAGTTGTTGTTCTCCCCAAGCGCGGCCTGAGGCCAGGCTTGACTTGTGAGAGTTTGGTCCACCAGGCTGTTGCTTGGAGCGGCCCGCAGGCCCCCATACCCACCCATACATCATGCTGTGAGCAACCTCGTTGAATAGCCTGGTAGACTGTCAACGAGGAAGCCTGGTAGACTATCACCCAGGAAGCCTGGTAGACTATCACCCAGGAAGCCTGGTAGACTATCACCCAGGAAGCCTGGTAGACTATCACCCAGGAAGCCTGGTAGACTATCACCCAGGAAGCCTGGTAGACTATCACCCAGGAAGCCTGGTAGACTATCACCCAGGAAGCCTGGTAGACTATCACCCAGGAAGCCTGGTAGACTATCACCCAGGAAGCCTGGTAGACTATCACCCAGGAAGCCTGGTCAGGAAGTCACCGGACCGCGGGGACGTTGATCCCTGTAACCAACTCAAGATAACAAGCAACAGCCTGGTGGACCAAACTCTCACGTCAAGCCTGGCCTCGGGTCGGGCTTGGGAAGTAGGACAACTCCCAGAACCCCATCAACCAGGTATAACCACAAGGCAAGTAAGTACCTAGCATGGTAGTCAACTTAATTAACATCATATAAAATAGTGTAACACATTTAACAATGATGCCCATATTTTTACCAGCAAGTGATTGGAGGGAGTTGAGTGTCTTAACCTGTGATGATGCAAGTAGTTTTGGTCACTCCTGACACCTGCTCCAAGGTATTTGTGCTCCTCATAAATTTCAGTGTTTTAATTACTGATGTTAAAAGATAAAGGGACTTTGTTCAATTGGGAGGGTTAAGAGTTGTGTATTTTGTTATGTAGATAATGAGGTCGCATTCAACGCTTTTAGTAGCAAGAGAATAAAGTAGAGCGTGCTACCCAGGTTGACTATAGGGAACAACACAGCATAACACATTCGTCAGCTACTGTGGGAATATCAATCATTAATTTGTGCATGAAAACATTGGTAGGTTTTGGACTAATCACTCGACTCTGAGGTATTACTTCTAACTCCCCTTCCTAAAGAGAACGTTGGCTAGTTTTTCCAAGATTAGTTTTGTTAATTATATCAATATGTGTCTCAAAGGTGGTGTTAGGATTAATTTGGGGACGGGAAGGGGGAAGGGTTGTTTAAAAAGGCAATTACATTGACGGAGGGGAGGGTAGTAAGGGTAAGCGCATTTATGGCGGGAGTTCACGGTGGCGTCGAGGATTGGGGGAGGGTTTAAAGGTGTGGCGAGTGTGAGGGGGAAGCCGCTCACAAGCACTTGAGCCAAATCAATATGTTACTCAAGCGGTGTGAGGTGAGGCGGCATTAACAGGGACGGGGAACACTGACGGTGCCACCAGCACGCTTCAGGCAGCTCACGACCCCTCCTCCTCGCTATACCACACACCAACACCCGCCATCACCGGAGCGGGCCATGGCTATGCTCCACCCTCACACTCCAACCCTTCTCTTGATTTGCCACTCCGTAAAAAAATCCATCCTCCTAACCTAATGAGGATCGTACGAACCCAAGCAACCCACCAAACCTATCAAGTACGAGGCGTAGAAAACGTAAATATATGTAAGCCGTTACTTTTCATGGTTGCATTTTTATGTTGATTATCATAACGGAAAAATCAACCGATTGGACGGTTGATTTGAGAGGACGGATTGGACGGGCGACGGCAGGAAGGAGGCGAGGTTGAACCAGAAATAAAAAGGTTTAGATGAAGGAAGAAAATGGTAATAGTGAAAAAGAAGAAAGTTGTTATGAAGTAGAGGCGAGATGAGGACAAAGAAGGTTAGAAAAAGCTTAAGGAGAAGGATAAGGAAGGATGCAATTAAGAAGTTTGAGTGCCGCGAACACAATTAGTAGAACACGACATGAACATCAGAGGCCCACGACCTTTCAATCTTTTGCCAACAGAGCAAAGACTAAGTCAAACAAATAAAATAAAGTCGAAGCGCAGTGAAAATATCTGTACCTCAGGGCTTTTTCTCATTTTCATATCAGATACAGACAACAATACAAGTAACAGCTCCGTGTCGTACTTTGCAGATGATACAAAAATGAGCATGACAATTTCTTATGTAGAAGAAACTGAAAACTACAAACAGATATTAAATTAGGTATGGTAGAAATGAAGACCTTAAACGAAATTCACGTCCAAGACGCAATCAGATCTTCTCACTGAAGGAAAACACCATGTAAAAGATCTGGGAATTATGATGACTGACGACCTGACATTTAGTGAACATAACACGTAATCTCTGGATTTGAACGTTATCATCACAATGTTAATACTATTAAATCACTGTTGTTCTACTCCCGGGCTCAGGGAGTAGGACTTCCGGAACCCTCTCCAGGTATGCTCCAGGTAAACAATTTTAAGAAATGTCGCTGGAACAACAGTGGAAGATTCAAGAGAGACCTAGCAGGTTTCTGCTGGGTTGACAGGATCGACTGTGATGCTATTTGGGCCTTCAAGTTACGAAGATAAAGATCCTCATAGACCAGACAATCTCCTGGGAAGGCTGCGGGAGTATAAGTACTCGAAGTTATCAAGTAAGGTTAGGGAAGGATTAGGGAGGGGGGGGGGGGTATAGAAAGATGGAGAACGGCAGGTAGGGATTAGGGAGATGGGAAAGGGGGGGGGGGGTAGGAAAAGGTGGTGGTGGGCCAGTAAAAAAGGTGGTAGACCTTTGGCAGGATAAGGTAAGGTTTATGAGGGGGAAAAGGTGTTTCATGGGAAGACCGAGGTCGTCAGAGAAAGTTGATGTGAAGAGGACGTGTGGGAAAATATTGAAGAGGAAGATATGAAAGTAGGTATAGTAGGAAATATAGGGGGTGGGTTTATGAGGAATGTGGCTGTCTTCCCCACCTCGCCCTTCACCTGTTTAGATTTCGTTTTCTTTGTTGTGTTCGTCGTGTCTGCTTGCTTAAGCTTTTCCGTTATTCTTTCCTTCACTTTTAGAGTCTTCCGAGTTTTCTCTCTTAAATAGTCAGGGTTTAAATCTCTAAAAACAGGCCGCCGCGAGCCCGGCCTGAGGCCAGCTATGATCAAGGCATCAAGATATGATCAAGCATCAAGATATGATCAAGGAACTCTTTTTATTTTTAGTAGAAGGATGAATTACACAGTGATCACTATGCAACCTCTGAGTGACATAGATTACTCAGAGGTTGCATAGATTGTGATTCACACATTTGGCCAAAGTTTGGGGTCTTTATACTTTTGTTAAAGATGAGGTGTCCAAGCTTTGTTCTTGTCAAAAGCGATAGCTCGCGAGAGCGCATCAGTTAAACAAGGACACGGGTCAGTCTGCCTGCCTCTAAATTAAAATTCATTGAATGTTTGCCTAGTAAGAATACAGGTATACATGTATAAGGATCGCTAACGACTTCTTGATGTTCAAAAGGGATAAACATTTCCAAAAGTATACCTGATCAACGTCAGACTGCAAACAGCTGCTGCTATAGCAGCCTGACTGACCAGACCACCACTCACGAGGCCTAGTCATAGACCGGGCCGCGGTGAGATTGATCCTCTGAACCACTTTAAGGTATCTTAGTGTTTCTAGCCTGTGTGTGTATCGGGTGGTACAGCGCGTTTAGATATTAACTACGCTGAATCTGAAAACAAGTTAGATAAACAGTTAAAATTTAATGTCGTTTGGTTAAAAATATTAGCTCACTCAAATTCAGTGGAAAGTGACGACCTTAACCTCGCCAGTGTGAACCTCTAGGAGCGGGAAGCGGTCGAAGATGAATACGAGAGACTGGAATATCTGAATAGTAATCAGAAATGAAAAGCTGGGCCAGAAGGATAACTTAAGGACGAACACACACACCAAAACAATAGAACTGAGTTGCACAATGGTGGTCAGGGGGAGGGGGAGGGAGGGATGCCGTGGGAGGGAGATAGACTGGTAAGGAGGGGAGATATAGTTATCAGATAGATGTGAGGGAGATGGTTTGTGTATGCTTACCTATCACTGAGTACGGGGAGGTGATGTCTACCTTTTTATGCCTCTCCTGCCACCCATGTTGTACCTGTTGCCATATAATTTGACTTCTAATCTTCGAATAATTATCCAATCTGACCCTTAAAGTTGTGGATTCTAGTGGCTTCCACAACTTCCAAGTGCATTCCAATAAAATCAAAAGCTTTATTCATAATTGGTCGTGCATTTATAATTGGTGAAGTTTACATATAAAGTTGCAGTACATTAATTACATGTGTGTGTGTGTCAGTATCATCATTGCATATAGACAACTAGGTGAGTACACCGTAATACCTCCACCATCATAATCACAGCATCTCCATAACCCTGGACAACATGGTTCCAGAACAGGGCGCTCTTGCCTGTCACAGTTGCTGGACCACTATGACATGGCATTAGATGCTATGGAAGACAGACAAAACGCTGATGTAATTTACACAGATTTCGCAAAAGCCTTTGACAAATGTGACCATGGTGTTATTGCACATAAAATGCGTTCAAAAGGAATTACCGGAAAAATAGGCCGATGGATCTACAATTTCCTGACTAACAGAACCCAATGTATAATTGTCAACAAAATCAAATCCGGTCCATCAACCGTGAAGAGCTCAGTCCCCCAGGGTACTGTGCTTGCTCCAGTACTTTTTCTCATCCTCATATCGGACATAGACAAGAACACAACCTATAGCACGGTATCATCCTTTGCAGATGACACTAGGATTTTCATGAGAGTAGATACCATAGAGGATATGGCAAACCTCCAATCAGATATAAATCAGGTCTTTCTATGGGCTACAGAAAATAATATGGTGTTTAACGAAAATAAGTTCCAGCTCATGCGCTACGGAAAAAAATGAAAATATAAAACGGAAACCACGTACAAAATGCAGTCAAATCATAACATAGAACAAAAAGGTAATGTAAAGGACCTGGGTGTACTCATGTCGGAAGACCTTACCTTTAAAGAACACAATAAAGTAGCCGTCACAACTGCAAGAAAAATGACAGGTTAGATAACAAGAACCTTTCACACTAGAGATGCTGTACCGATGATGATACTCTTCAAGACGCTAGTGCTCTCTAGAGAGGAGTACTGCTGCACAATGACAGCCCCTTTCAAGCTGGAGAAATTGCTGACCTGGAGAGCGTGCAGAGATCCTTTACTGCTAGAATCCACTCAGTAAAACATCTAAACTATTGGGACCGACTAAAAAGTCTAAATCTGTATTCTCTTGAGCGCAGGCGGGAGATATACATAATAATCTATACGTGGAAAATATTAGAGGGTCTGGTCCCAAACCTGCACACAGAAATAACATCACATGAGACCAGGAGGCATGGCAGGATGTGCAGAATACCCCCGTTGAAAAGCAGAGGTGCAATAGGTACTCTGAGAGAGAACTCTATCAACATCAGAGGCCCGAGACTGTTCAACACGCTTCCACTACACATAAGGGGCATAACTGGCCGACCCCTCACAGTGTTCAAGAGAGAACTGGATAAGCACCTCCAAAGGATACCTGATCAACCAGGCTGTGATTCATACGTCAGGCTGCGAGCAGCCGCGTCAAACAGCCTGGTTGACCAGTCCAACAACCAGGAGGCCTGGTCGACGACCGGGCCGCGGGGACGCTAAGCCCCGAAACAACTCCAAGGTAAGGTACCTTATCTTGCGAGGATTTCGTGGCTCAACGTCTAACTCAATAATCAGTTTGTTATTAAATTGAATTTGCAGAATTCTCCTCCTCCTTGGATTTGAGGCTGGTTGCACAGGTGCACTGCCCGTGCTTGTCTGACTCTCCATTGGGTTGTGATCTGAGTAACATGCATTTGTAATCATTGTTACTGATCAGTTCATCGTTGTTTGAAAAAATAAGGTCTATCGTGTTTTCTTTCCTGGTTGGTTGTACAATTTGCTGTACTGTACAAAGGCTTAAAACAAATTTGTCACACATCTGCAAGAGGTCATTTGTGTGTGACTGTTCTTTCAAACTGCTTCCTGTGTGTCTCTGCTTTAACAGTATTTGCCACATTTTTCCGTTTTAGATGCTTAAAGTTGAAATCACCACGCAAGATTTCCGGGGCAGGGTTTGTGAGGTCTTCTAAGCAACATTCTATTTTCATAAGTTGATCTTTAAACTGCTGAGAATTTGCATCGGCTGGACCTGGACAGAACAACCACCCCAGAACCCTTTCCAGATGAACTGGCGTCGCAGATGAGGCGGGAGGGAAGAGAGGAGGAGGATGAAACATGAGGGAAGAGTGATGCAATATAAATGGAGGATGATAAAAAAGGACGAGGGAAAAGAGAGGAATAGAAGGTTGCAGGATGAGTAAGCATGAAGGAAGGCGAGGAAGGGAAGGATGGTAGAAGAGGCAAGTGCGATGTCATCAACCTGTCCTAAAGCCAGGCTTGTTAAAGCGGTGGCCGTCCCCTAAGACGCATTCATCAATTTTAACAAAGCGTGTATTAATGAAAAGTAGGTTTACTCTCAAATATTATATATTAAAGTTCTGGGTACACTTAAAAGGTCTAAGTCCGTGTTCTCTAGAGTTTTGAGATACAATAATTTACACGTGGGAATTATTAGAGAGACATTCCGAATTCGCACAAGAAAAAAGCATCACATGAAACCAGTCGGCATGGCATGATGTGCAAAATAGCCCCATTGAAATGAAGATGTACGATACATACACTACCTACCTACCTTGTGGCTACCTTGTAAAGGTTCCGTGGATCAAAGGAACCTGAGAGAGACCTGGGTAAACACTTCCGAAGGATATCTGATCAACTAGGCTATGACTCATACGTCAGGCTGTGAGCAGCCGCGTTCGACAGCCTGGTTGACCAGATGACCAACTAGGAGGCCTGGTCAGAGACCGAACCACAATGACGTTGATTGTGGAAACCAGCACAAGGTTACTTACTTTGTTATTACCTTGCGTATGGTTTAGCGGCTTAGCGTCCCCGCGGCCCGGTCCTCGACTAGGCCTCGTTGTTGAATTGGTCGATCAGGCTGTTGGACGCGGTTGCTTGCAGCCAGACGTACGAGTCACAGCCTGATTGAGCAGGTATCCTTTGGAGGGGCTTGTCAAGTTCTCTTGAACACTGTGAAGGGGATGTAGGCCTGCGGGCCGCTCCAAGCAAGAGCCTGGTGGACCACACTCTCACCAAGTCAGGCCTGGCCTCAGGCCGGGCTTGGGGAGTAGAACAACTCCCAGAACCCCGTCAAGCAGGTATCAAGCAGGGGTCGGCCAGTTATGCCCCTTATGTGTAGTGGAAGCGTGTTGAACAGTTTCGGGCCTCTGATGTTGATAGAGTTCTCTCTGAGTACCTATTGCACCTCTGCTCTTCAACGGGGGTATTCTGCACATCCTGCCATGCCTCCTGGTCTCATTTGATGTTATTTCTGTGTGCAGGTTTGGGACCAGCCCCTCTACTATTTTCCATGTGTAAATTATTAGGCATCTCCCGCCTGCGCTCAAGAGAATACAGATTTGGGCATTTTAGTCTGTCCCAATAGTTTAGATGTTTTACTGAGTGGATTCTAGCAGTAAAGGATCTCTGCACGCTCTCCAGGTCAGCAATTTCTTCAGCTTTGAAAGGGGCTGTCATTGTGCAGCAGTACTCCACTCTAGAGAGCACTAGCGCCTTGAAGAGTATCATCATTAGTATTGCATCTCTAGTGTGAAAAGTTCTTGTTATGCAACCTGTCATTTTTCTTGCAGTTGTGACGGCTACTTTATTGTGTTCTTTAAAGGTAAGATCTTCCGACATGAGTACACTTAGATCCTTTACATTGCTTTTTCGTTCTGTGTTATGATTTGACTGCGTTTTGTACATGGTTTCTGCTTTTATATTTTCTTTTTCCGTAGCGCAAGAGCTGGAAATTTTTACATGCTGTTCATTCAAAACGGGAATTTTCTCAAATGTAAATTATTATAATAGCATATTGTGTATATATGGGCATAGGTTAGGTTAGGTGTTTAGGTTCTGTTGTCGATTATTTGTATTTGTAGTACGTGGGTGAAGCATTTATAGCGCTGTGCTTCGAACAAAATTCGTCAATGAAGCGTTTGTTCCGGAAGTGTTCGATCGAAATCAGTTGAGATTAGTGTGTAAACCTTTTTTCATTCATGAACAGGGGGTTTGGCGTGTGCATGGAATGGTCTTTGGGTCTTTGTTTGGAGGACGGGCTGGCAATTCGAGCAGACGATGTGAACGAAGCATTCAACCCGTCCTAGCATACAAAGACCCAAGCTCGCTAATCCAGCCGCGAAACCTCCTGTTTATGCAGAACAGCATGTAAAAATTTATGAATGCGTCTGTGGGGTCGACCGCTGGATGGAATGGACTCGAGTCGAAGACTGATTTGGTTATTATTGATATTTTTCTATGGGTCAGCCTCAATAGATTAGGCGGGTTGCTTGGGTTCGTACCCTTCTAGTTAGAGAAAAAGTTGTACTTTTTACGGTATCAAATAGAGAAAACGGGCTGAAGGGTATCAGGCGTGGGAAGGCTGTGGGGGGGAGGGGGGGGGGGACTAGTAGATGAAGCTAGATTAAAAGTGAAGGTGAAGGTGGTGTGGAGAGCTTCCTCCAACTGCCAGTTGGCCCTGGGGGGAACCAGTCTAATCACTGCTGCTCTGTTAAAGCTCAGCTGGGTCTCTGCAACCTCCAGTAGTGGCTGGATATTTACCGCTGAGAGCCAAACTTCTCCTCTTGTGAAATTGTTCGTTCCCATTTGTGCCTCTTTCTTATCTTACGTTCCTCCTTTATTCCTTATAATTAGTCAATGCTTATTATATAGAGCTCTCAGTATAAAGTTAAATGTCGACAGACTTTATATATCTTAATTAACTGCTGTTTGTTGTGGATTACAAATTGTAGGGTCATGGTATTTGAAATTCTTAACCCATCCTCTTATAATTACAGTACTCTTTGGTAGTCCCCGCGCTTCGCCAGCGATTTGGCCTGGGTTCGTATCGTGGCCGGGGAGGATTGACTAGGCGACAGTCCTTAACTGTACGCTTCTGTTCACCCAGCAGTGAATGGGTACCTGGTTGTTAAACAATGTCAGGTCGTATTCCAGGGAAAACATAAGATAGAGGACCTGCCCAAAACGCTATGCTTGCAAGTGTCTCTACAAGAATGTAAAAACTCTGTGTGTGTGTGTGCGCGCGCGCACCTATTTATACTTACCTAGTTGTGCTTGAGTGGTTTGAGCTTTGGCTCTTTGGTCCCGCCTCTCAACTGTCAATCTACTGGTGTAGAGATTCCCGAGCTTCATCATATCTACATTTGAAACTATGGAGTCAGCTTCGACAACATCAGTTCCTAGTGTGTGTGTGTGTGTGTGTGTGTGTGTGTGTGTGTGTGTGTGTGTGTGTGTGTGTATTCACATAGTTGTGCTTGCGGGGGTTGAGCCCTGCTCTTTCGGCCCGCCTCTCAACTGTCAATCAGTAAACTGTTATTAACTACTAACTTATTCTTCCCCCACCCCCTGCGCGTATAGTTAAACCCCCCTCCACTCTCTCTCCCCCTCCCCTCCTCTCTCTCCCCCCCCCCTCCTCTCTCTCTCTCCCCCCCCTCCTCTCTCCCCCCCCCTCCTCTCTCTCTCTCCCCCCCCTCCTCTCTCTCTCCCCCCCTCCTCTCTCTCCCCCCCTCCTCTCTCTCCCCCCCTCCTCTCTCTCCCCCCCTCCTCTCTCTCCCCCCTCCTCTCTCTTTCTCCCCCCCTCATCTCTCTTTCTCCCCCCCCTCCTCTCTCTTTCTCCCCCCCCTCCTCTCTCTTTCTCCCCCCCCTCCTCTCTCTTTCTCCCCCCCCTCCTCTCTCTTTCTCCCCCCCTCCTCTCTCTCTCCCCCCCTCCTCTCTCTCCCCCCCTGCCCTCTCTCCCCCCCTGCCCTCTCTCCCCCCCTGCCCTCTCTCCCCCCCTGCCCTCTCTCCCCCCCTGCCCTATCTCTCTCCCCCTGCCCTCTCTCTCTCCCCCCTCCTCTCTCTCCCCCCTCTTTCTCTCCTCCCCCTCTTTCTCTCCCCCCCTCTCTCTCCAGTCCATTTTTTACGTTTGATCAAATAGTTGCTATTAGTACTATCCATTTAGGAGAATGGGCTGTAGTAAAAAAAATAATCTTGTCCTGTCTCAACCGTGGACATCTTCAAGAGGAAACTAGATTTATTCCTCCAAGGAGTGCCGGACCAACCGGGCTGTGGTGGGTATGTGGGCCTGCGGGCCGCTCCAAGCAACAGCCTGGTGGACCAAACTCTCACAAGTCAAGCCTGGCCTCGGGCCGGGCTTGGGGAGTAGAAAAACTCCCAGAACCCCATCAACCAGGTATCAACCAGGTATCAACCAGGTATCAACCAGGTTCAGATAAAGCAATACGATTGTTTTGTTATGATTTGTTATTGTTTGGCTACGTACTTCCCGCCGTCACGTTCTCCCGTGTCCGTGGGTGTACCGTGTTCCCGGTCGTAGCTCTAGTTCATAGTACTACGTTTATTGATACAATCAAATACATCTCAAAAGGATGGAGTAGCTTAGGCTATTTCTACCCCGACATTTATCATGCCAACATCATTTGGCGTTCCCAGACGGTCACCCATCCAAGTAGTAACCAAACTTAATGTTGCTTAACTTTGCTGATCGGACGAGAAGCGGTGTTACCAACGTGGTATGGCTGTAGTGTTTGTTGTGTGGTAGTTGGGGGAGGTTGTTTTGGTGCATGATGGTTGTAGTTTTGGGTTGTGGAGGTGGTGAGTAGAATTATCATAATTAAAATGGTGGTTAGCGTTGCTGGCTAGTAGTTGTGGTAATTAATAATGTTGGTAGGGAATTGGTGGATAATGTTATTGGTTGGTGGTACCGTGGGTTGGTATTGGCAGTTATAGAGTAGTTTGTGGTAATGATGTGATAGCTGGGGATGGGGGGGGGGGTTATGGCAGAGCTGGTAAGTGGGTTGTTGGGGGGGGGGGGGATTGTGGTGGTGGGCGGCGGCCAGGCTTGCCTCCTGGGGCGACTCCCACTGATCAATACTTCCACCCACCACATTCTCTTACACCGCCCACGCTCCACTGTCAGCCCGCACTAGCCAGCCCACCCACGCCCACCAAGCACGGCTGGCGGGATACCTCCCCACCACCACTGGATATTTTAATTAAAAAAAAAACCCTGTTGAGTTTATTAAACTTTTATCTTCATTAATATGAACCAACTTAGTTATTTCTATTTAGATTTAAATTTGCATTTTTATATCTATTGATTAAAATATAAAAATCCAACCCGGATAGTTTGGGGTTTTAAGAATATATATATATATATATATATATATATATATATATATATATATATATATATATATATATATATATATATATATATATATATATATATACATATATATATACATATATATATATATATATATATATATATATATATATATATATATATATATATATATATATATACATATATATATACATATATATATATATATATATATATATATATATATATATATATATATACATATATATATATATATATATATATATATATATATATATATATATATATATAACTGAAAACTCACACCCCAGAAGTGACTCGAACCCATACTCCCAGAAGTAACGCATCTGGTATGTACAAGACGCCTTAATCCACTTGACCATCACGACCGGACATAATGAGGTGATAGCCGAGGCTATTTGAACCACCCCACCGCCGGCACTCGGATAGTTATCTTGGGCATAGCATTTTACCAAATCACCTCATTCTTTGGGGCAACACGTGAGGAACACAAATGCGAACAAGCCTGAATGGTCCCCAGGACATATGCAACTGAAAACTCACACCCCAGAAGTGACTCGAACCCATACTCCCAGAAGCAACGCATCTGGTATGTACAAGACGCCTTAATCCACTTGACCATCACGACCGGACATAATGAGGTGATAGCCGAGGCTATTTGAACCACCCCACCGCCGGCACTCGGATAGTTATCTTGGGCATAGCATTTTACCAAATCACCTCATTCTTTGGGGCAACACGTGAGGAACACAAATGCGAACAAGCCTGAATGGTCCCCAGGACATATGCAACTGAAAACTCACACCCCAGAAGTGACTCGAACCCATACTCCCAGAAGCAACGCATCTGGTATGTACAAGACGCCTTAATCCACTTGACCATCACGACCGGACATAATGAGGTGATAGCCGAGGCTATTTGAACCACCCCACCGCCGGCACTCGGATAGTTATCTTGGGCATAGCATTTTACCAAATCACCTCATTCTTTGGGGCAACACGTGAGGAACACAAATGCGAACAAGCCTGAATGGTCCCCAGGACATATGCAACTGAAAACTCACACCCCAGAAGTGACTCGAACCCATACTCCCAGAAGCAACGCATCTGGTATGTACAAGACGCCTTAATCCACTTGACCATCACGACCGGACATAATGAGGTGATAGCCGAGGCTATTTGAACCACCCCACCGCCGGCACTCGGATAGTTATCTTGGGCATAGCATTTTACCAAATCACCTCATTCTTTGGGGCAACACGTGAGGAACACAAATGCGAACAAGCCTGAATGGTCCCCAGGACATATGCAACTGAAAACTCACACCCCAGAAGTGACTCGAACCCATACTCCCAGAAGCAACGCATCTGGTATGTACAAGACGCCTTAATCCACTTGACCATCACGACCGGACATAATGAGGTGATAGCCGAGGCTATTTGAACCACCCCACCGCCGGCACTCGGATAGTTATCTTGGGCATAGCATTTTACCAAATCACCTCATTCTTTGGGGCAACACGTGAGGAACACAAATGCGAACAAGCCAGAATGGTCCCCAGGACATATGCAACTGAAAACTCACACCCCAGAAGTGACTCGAACCCATACTCCCAGAAGCAACGCATCTGGTATGTACAAGACGCCTTAATCCACTTGACCATCACGACCGGACATAATGAGGTGATAGCCGAGGCTATTTGAACCACCCCACCGCCGGCACTCGGATAGTTATCTTGGGCATAGCATTTTACCAAATCACCTCATTCTTTGGGGCAACACGTGAGGAACACAAATGCGAACAAGCCTGAATGGTCCCCAGGACATATGCAACTGAAAACTCACACCCCAGAAGTGACTCGAACCCATACTCCCAGAAGCAACGCATCTGGTATGTACAAGACGCCTTAATCCACTTGACCATCACGACCGGACATAATGAGGTGATAGCCGAGGCTATTTGAACCACCCCACCGCCGGCACTCGGATAGTTATCTTGGGCATAGCATTTTACCAAATCACCTCATTCTTTGGGGCAACACGTGAGGAACACAAATGCGAACAAGCCTGAATGGTCCCCAGGACATATGCAACTGAAAACTCACACCCCAGAAGTGACTCGAACCCATACTCCCAGAAGCAACGCATCTGGTATGTACAAGACGCCTTAATCCACTTGACCATCACGACCGGACATAATGAGGTGATAGCCGAGGCTATTTGAACCACCCCACCGCCGGCACTCGGATAGTTATCTTGGGCATAGCATTTTACCAAATCACCTCATTCTTTGGGGCAACACGTGAGGAACACAAATGCGAACAAGCCTGAATGGTCCCCAGGACATATGCAACTGAAAACTCACACCCCAGAAGTGACTCGAACCCATACTCCCAGAAGCAACGCATCTGGTATGTACAAGACGCCTTAATCCACTTGACCATCACGACCGGACATAATGAGGTGATAGCCGAGGCTATTTGAACCACCCCACCGCCGGCACTCGGATAGTTATCTTGGGCATAGCATTTTACCAAATCACCTCATTCTTTGGGGCAACACGTGAGGAACACAAATGCGAACAAGCCTGAATGGTCCCCAGGACATATGCAACTGAAAACTCACACCCCAGAAGTGACTCGAACCCATACTCCCAGAAACAACGCATCTGGTATGTACAAGACGCCTTAATCCACTTGACCATCACGACCGGACATAATGAGGTGATAGCCGAGGCTATTTGAACCACCCCACCGCCGGCACTCGGATAGTTATCTTGGGCATAGCATTTTACCAAATCACCTCATTCTTTGGGGCAACACGTGAGGAACACAAATGCGAACAAGCCTGAATGGTCCCCAGGACATATGCAACTGAAAACTCACACCCCAGAAGTGACTCGAACCCATACTCCCAGAAGCAACGCATCTGGTATGTACAAGACGCCTTAATCCACTTGACCATCACGACCGGACATAATGAGGTGATAGCCGAGGCTATTTGAACCACCCCACCGCCGGCACTCGGATAGTTATCTTGGGCATAGCATTTTACCAAATCACCTCATTCTTTGGGGCAACACGTGAGGAACACAAATGCGAACAAGCCTGAATGGTCCCCAGGACATATGCAACTGAAAACTCACACCCCAGAAGTGACTCGAACCCATACTCCCAGAAGCAACGCATCTGGTATGTACAAGACGCCTTAATCCACTTGACCATCACGACCGGACATAATGAGGTGATAGCCGAGGCTATTTGAACCACCCCACCGCCGGCACTCGGATAGTTATCTTGGGCATAGCATTTTACCAAATCACCTCATTCTTTGGGGCAACACGTGAGGAACACAAATGCGAACAAGCCTGAATGGTCCCCAGGACATATGCAACTGAAAACTCACACCCCAGAAGTGACTCGAACCCATACTCCCAGAAGCAACGCATCTGGTATGTACAAGACGCCTTAATCCACTTGACCATCACGACCGGACATAATGAGGTGATAGCCGAGGCTATTTGAACCACCCCACCGCCGGCACTCGGATAGTTATCTTGGGCATAGCATTTTACCAAATCACCTCATTCTTTGGGGCAACACGTGAGGAACACAAATGCGAACAAGCCTGAATGGTCCCCAGGACATATGCAACTGAAAACTCACACCCCAGAAGTGACTCGAACCCATACTCCCAGAAGCAACGCATCTGGTATGTACAAGACGCCTTAATCCACTTGACCATCACGACCGGACATAATGAGGTGATAGCCGAGGCTATTTGAACCACCCCACCGCCGGCACTCGGATAGTTATCTTGGGCATAGCATTTTACCAAATCACCTCATTCTTTGGGGCAACACGTGAGGAACACAAATGCGAACAAGCCTGAATGGTCCCCAGGACATATGCAACTGAAAACTCACACCCCAGAAGTGACTCGAACCCATACTCCCAGAAGCAACGCATCTGGTATGTACAAGACGCCTTAATCCACTTGACCATCACGACCGGACATAATGAGGTGATAGCCGAGGCTATTTGAACCACCCCACCGCCGGCACTCGGATAGTTATCTTGGGCATAGCATTTTACCAAATCACCTCATTCTTTGGGGCAACACGTGAGGAACACAAATGCGAACAAGCCTGAATGGTCCCCAGGACATATGCAACTGAAAACTCACACCCCAGAAGTGACTCGAACCCATACTCCCAGAAGCAACGCATCTGGTATGTACAAGACGCCTTAATCCACTTGACCATCACGACCGGACATAATGAGGTGATAGCCGAGGCTATTTGAACCACCCCACCGCCGGCACTCGGATAGTTATCTTGGGCATAGCATTTTACCAAATCACCTCATTCTTTGGGGCAACACGTGAGGAACACAAATGCGAACAAGCCTGAATGGTCCCCAGGACATATGCAACTGAAAACTCACACCCCAGAAGTGACTCGAACCCATACTCCCAGAAGCAACGCATCTGGTATGTACAAGACGCCTTAATCCACTTGACCATCACGACCGGACATAATGAGGTGATAGCCGAGGCTATTTGAACCACCCCACCGCCGGCACTCGGATAGTTATCTTGGGCATAGCATTTTACCAAATCACCTCATTCTTTGGGGCAACACGTGAGGAACACAAATGCGAACAAGCCTGAATGGTCCCCAGGACATATGCAACTGAAAACTCACACCCCAGAAGTGACTCGAACATTTGTGTTCCTCACGTGTTGCCCCAAAGAATGAGGTGATTTGGTAAAATGCTATGCCCAAGATAACTATCCGAGTGCCGGCGGTGGGGTGGTTCAAATAGCCTCGGCTATCACCTCATTATGTCCGGTCGTGATGGTCAAGTGGATTAAGGCGTCTTGTACATACCAGATGCGTTGCTTCTGGGAGTATGGGTTCGAGTCACTTCTGGGGTGTGAGTTTTCAGTTGCATATGTCCTGGGGACCATTCAGGCTTGTTCGCATTTGTGTTCCTCACGTGTTGCCCCAAAGAATGAGGTGATTTGGTAAAATGCTATGCCCAAGATAACTATCCGAGTGCCGGCGGTGGGGTGGTTCAAATAGCCTCGGCTATCACCTCATTATGTCCGGTCGTGATGGTCAAGTGGATTAAGGCGTCTTGTACATACCAGATGCGTTGCTTCTGGGAGTATGGGTTCGAGTCACTTCTGGGGTGTGAGTTTTCAGTTGCATATGTCCTGGGGACCATTCAGGCTTGTTCGCATTTGTGTTCCTCACGTGTTGCCCCAAAGAATGAGGTGATTTGGTAAAATGCTATGCCCAAGATAACTATCCGAGTGCCGGCGGTGGGGTGGTTCAAATAGCCTCGGCTATCACCTCATTATGTCCGGTCGTGATGGTCAAGTGGATTAAGGCGTCTTGTACATACCAGATGCGTTGCTTCTGGGAGTATGGGTTCGAGTCACTTCTGGGGTGTGAGTTTTCAGTTGCATATGTCCTGGGGACCATTCAGGCTTGTTCGCATTTGTGTTCCTCACGTGTTGCCCCAAAGAATGAGGTGATTTGGTAAAATGCTATGCCCAAGATAACTATCCGAGTGCCGGCGGTGGGGTGGTTCAAATAGCCTCGGCTATCACCTCATTATGTCCGGTCGTGATGGTCAAGTGGATTAAGGCGTCTTGTACATACCAGATGCGTTGCTTCTGGGAGTATGGGTTCGAGTCACTTCTGGGGTGTGAGTTTTCAGTTGCATATGTCCTGGGGACCATTCAGGCTTGTTCGCATTTGTGTTCCTCACGTGTTGCCCCAAAGAATGAGGTGATTTGGTAAAATGCTATGCCCAAGATAACTATCCGAGTGCCGGCGGTGGGGTGGTTCAAATAGCCTCGGCTATCACCTCATTATGTCCGGTCGTGATGGTCAAGTGGATTAAGGCGTCTTGTACATACCAGATGCGTTGCTTCTGGGAGTATGGGTTCGAGTCACTTCTGGGGTGTGAGTTTTCAGTTGCATATGTCCTGGGGACCATTCAGGCTTGTTCGCATTTGTGTTCCTCACGTGTTGCCCCAAAGAATGAGGTGATTTGGTAAAATGCTATGCCCAAGATAACTATCCGAGTGCCGGCGGTGGGGTGGTTCAAATAGCCTCGGCTATCACCTCATTATGTCCGGTCGTGATGGTCAAGTGGATTAAGGCGTCTTGTACATACCAGATGCGTTGCTTCTGGGAGTATGGGTTCGAGTCACTTCTGGGGTGTGAGTTTTCAGTTGCATATGTCCTGGGGACCATTCAGGCTTGTTCGCATTTGTGTTCCTCACGTGTTGCCCCAAAGAATGAGGTGATTTGGTAAAATGCTATGCCCAAGATAACTATCCGAGTGCCGGCGGTGGGGTGGTTCAAATAGCCTCGGCTATCACCTCATTATGTCCGGTCGTGATGGTCAAGTGGATTAAGGCGTCTTGTACATACCAGATGCGTTGCTTCTGGGAGTATGGGTTCGAGTCACTTCTGGGGTGTGAGTTTTCAGTTGCATATGTCCTGGGGACCATTCAGGCTTGTTCGCATTTGTGTTCCTCACGTGTTGCCCCAAAGAATGAGGTGATTTGGTAAAATGCTATGCCCAAGATAACTATCCGAGTGCCGGCGGTGGGGTGGTTCAAATAGCCTCGGCTATCACCTCATTATGTCCGGTCGTGATGGTCAAGTGGATTAAGGCGTCTTGTACATACCAGATGCGTTGCTTCTGGGAGTATGGGTTCGAGTCACTTCTGGGGTGTGAGTTTTCAGTTGCATATGTCCTGGGGACCATTCAGGCTTGTTCGCATTTGTGTTCCTCACGTGTTGCCCCAAAGAATGAGGTGATTTGGTAAAATGCTATGCCCAAGATAACTATCCGAGTGCCGGCGGTGGGGTGGTTCAAATAGCCTCGGCTATCACCTCATTATGTCCGGTCGTGATGGTCAAGTGGATTAAGGCGTCTTGTACATACCAGATGCGTTGCTTCTGGGAGTATGGGTTCGAGTCACTTCTGGGGTGTGAGTTTTCAGTTGCATATGTCCTGGGGACCATTCAGGCTTGTTCGCATATATATATATATATATATATATATATATATATATATATATATATATATATATATATATATATATATATATATATATATATATTTATGCCAACCCTGTCACCAATTAAGCTATTGGCACACACTACACACCCCTCACCTGTTTATACATATATGATTCCCAAGCCAGACTTTCTTAACAACCCATCCTCCTATTCAGATAGTACCCATTGTGACGGGTGTCAGTAGTCACAATTCGTAGGTACTTAGCTTTTAGATAGTAGTATACTGACTAGTAAGCAATTCTTCTAGAATAAAGCTAAAAACACTAACTTAAATATCCCTAGGCGTAGTATAGTACACATGTACTATATTAGGCCTCATGATATTGTGTAATAGGTCTAAGAAGGTTAGATTAGTTTAGTTTGTCATAAGTTAGTACATAAGTAAAAAAAATAACTAAATAATAAATAATAAATAAAAAATAGAAGGATGGGCTGTTTTTTTTTTAAGTTTAGTATACCTTAATTTTACTTTATGAAACGATGCCATTTCAAAATCTGTCTTTACTCACAAGCCATATATTTCATTCTTCCTTTCGTCATTTCGTACCAACTTTGTCTTCCTCTAAGTTCTGCTCTCCTTTAGTTTCATCTCTTATTATTTTCCCTTCCTCTTTAGTTTACTCGGTTTACACTAGCTCTTTAATTCGCTCTCTTACGGGGTGAAGGTGACTGTGTGCTCTCAGTATGGCTTGTTAATTAAGCGCCTTCTCTGGTAAAAGGACACAAGACAGACTAAAAGTGTTGTAATAACTAAGGAGGAGATCAACGCTCCCGTTGTGGGGCTGGGCCCAGTTCATGTCTCCTCCTGGGGATTTTTGCCCGCCCGTTTTTGGCCGTTGCCCCGCCCGTTTTTGGCCGTTGCCCCGCCCGTTTTTGGCCGTTGCCCCGCCCATTCCTCACATTCTTCGGAGACGCTGTTTTGGTAGAGCCAGTTTTTCCCGTGCGGCGTGCCAGTCGCCACATACCTGGGGAAAATAGGTGTTAGGACACGCCCGTCACACCTCGTAATCTGTGTGTGTGTATGTATGTACACACACACAAACACACACACACACACACACACACACACACACACACACACACACACACACACACACACACACACACACATACATACATACATACACACACACACACATACATACATACATACACACATATATATATATATATATATATATATATATATATATATATATATATATATATATATATCCATCCATCCATCCCACTGGCCACATGAGTGTCAGGTATTGTGTGAAGGTCATCAGTGGTTGGTTGTGTTCGCCTGCATCTTTATCTCACTAGTGTGTGTACACTGTCACCACGCCGGTAGATCTCGTTTGTATCAACACGTTTGTCATCTGGAGTTTTATTTGAATGATTATAACTTTGGCGGATGGTGATTGTAATTTAATCCAAAGTGTTTACGGGGCTATTCATGCCCGTGCCACCTTTTGGGCGGCTTAATCTTTATTGTCATCCCGAGTGTCTTGTCAATACCCAGCAAGCCTCCTTGTTGTCAACATCTTAACCCAGCCAACCTCCTTGTTGTCAACATCTTAACCCAGCCAACCTCCTTGTTGTCAACATCTTAACCCAGCCAACCTCCTTGTTGTCAACATCTTAACCCAGCCAACCTCCTTGTTGTCAACATCTTAACCCAGCCAACCTCCTTGTTGTCAACATCTTAACCCAGCCAACCTCCTTGTTGTCAACATATTAACCCAGCCAACCTCCTTGTTGTCAACATCTTAACCCAGCCAACCTCCTTGTTGTCAACATCTTAACCCAGCCAACCTCCTTGTTGTCAACATCTTAACCCAGCCAACCTCCTTGTTGTCAACATCTTAACCCAGCCAACCTCCTTGTTGTCAGCATCTTAACCCAGCCAACCTCCTTGTTGTCAACATCTTAACCCAGCCAACCTCCTTGTTGTCAACATCTTAACCCAGCCAACCTCCTTGTCAGCATCTTAACCCAGCCAACCTCCTTGTCAGCATCTTAACCCAGCCAACCTCCTTGTTGTCAGCATCTTAACCCAGCCAACCTCCTTGTTGTCAACATCTTAACTCGGCCAACCTCCTTGTTGTCAACATCTTAACCCAGCCAACCTCCTTGTTGTCAGCATCTTAACCCAGCCAACCTCCTTGTTGTCAACATCTTAACCCAGCCAACCTCCTTGTTGTCAGCATCTTAACCCAGCCAACCTCCTTGTTGTCAACATCTTAACCCAGCCAACCTCCTTGTTGTCAACATCTTAACTCGGCCAACCTCCTTGTTGTCAACATCTTAACTCAGCCAACCTCCTTGTCAGCATCTTAACCCAGCCAACCTCCTTGTTGTCAACATCTTAACTCAGCCAACCTCCTTGTTGTCAGCATCTTAACCCAGCCAACCTCCTTGTTGTCAACATCTTAACTCGGCCAACCTCCTTGTTGTCAACATCTTAACTCAGCCAACCTCCTTGTCAGCATCTTAACCCAGCCAACCTCCTTGTTGTCAACATCTTAACTCAGCCAACCTCCTTGTCAGCATCTTAACCCAGCCAACCTCCTTGTTGTCAGCATCTTAACCCAGCCAACCTCCTTGTTGTCAACATCTTAACCCATCCAACCTCCTTGTTGTCAACATCTTAACTCAGCCAACCTCCTTGTCAGCATCTTAACCCAGCCAACCTACTTGTTGTCAGCATCTTAACCCAGCCAACCTCCTTGTCAGCATCTTAACCCAGCCAACCTCCTTGTTGTCAACATCTTAACTCAGCCAACCTCCTTGTCAGCATCTTAACCCAGCCAACCTACTTGTTGTCAGCATCTTAACCCAGCCAACCTCCTTGTCAGCATCTTAACCCAGCCAACCTCCTTGTTGCCAACATCTTAACTCGGCCAACCTCCTTGTTGTCAACATCTTAACTCGGCCAACCTCCTTGTTGTCAACATCTTAACCCAGCCAACCTACTTGTTGTCAACATCTTAACTCAGCCAACCTACTTGTTGTCAACATCTTAACCCAGCCAACCTCCTTGTTGTCAACATCTTAACTCAGCCAACCTCCTTGTTGTCAACATCTTAACCCAGCCAACCTCCTTGTTGTCAGCATCTTAACCCAGCCAACCTCCTTGTTGTCAACATCTTAACCCAGCCAACCTCCTTGTTGTCAACATCTTAACTCAGCCAACCGACCTGGACTCTCCCGGCTCATTACGTGAGGTATGTTTTTCTATTACTTCCATTTGGGGCTGCAACCAGACTTCCAAGGTCACTCGCTGGAGACTTTATTAACAATTAGTTTAGAAATTTGCGCATATCCTCAGATTGTTTACAGACTGCTAGCTCTAGCTACATGGTGTTGGTTGTAGGTATCACTGTCCTCACGCCCGTCTCTGATAAGATATCTGGACTGATGGCAGGATGTACAAAACAGCCTTATTGAAAAGCTGTGGTGCAAACTCTGCAATAGGTAAGCTGAGAGTGAACTCGATCAACATCAGTAGCCAAAGACTTCAACAAAATATAAGGGCGTAACTGTGTCCGACCTCTCACGGTGTTCAAAAGAAGTTAGTAAACACCTCCAAAGGATACCTTATCAACCAGGCTGTGATTCATACGTCAGACTGCGAGTCATTGCGCGAATTCTCCTTGGCTATAGGCACATCTGGCAGGTTAGTGAGGCTGAGCCACTGCCAGAATATTCAGATTGTAAACTCTGTGATGAACCTTTAATGCATTCACTAGAACACTTTATTGTTGAATGTGAAGCCGTAAAGGACTTTAGACCTCCTGGTCTCTTGTACCACCAACTGTGTAACTATTTCAGTGACTCAGGTGTTCTGGACGACATCCTAACAATTTATACAAAATTTGCTTGTCCGTTTTAAAGAATGAAGAACAATTTTACTTATATTACTTCTAAGCTGCATCACTTATGAACCCATCCCTGCCCTTGTGTGGCAGTGCACAATAGAAAGTTGTTTTTACATATTCATACATTAAAACATTGATTGTAACCATGATATATATGTACTTCAGCCTACAGTTTAGACCTATTGTCTTGTATATGACCCTCTGTCCTGCGTGACAGTCAATACCAGCATTATCCTCACTTTAATAAGACTTAATTGAAATCCTCAGATAAGGCAAAATTGTAATTAATTTTGTCAATAAAGATGTTAATAATAATAAGAAGACTGCGAGCGGTGTCGTCTAACAGCCTGATTAACCAGACCACCAACCATAAGGCCTGATCAGAGACTGGGCCACGGGGACGTTGATCCCCGATTGATTGCTTGGTGAAGATTAAGCCATTCAAGAGGTGGCACGGGCATGAGTAGCCCGTAAGTGGTAGATGTTTGTCGTGAATGTGATGCGAGTAACTGTGAGGTGATCCCCTGGAAGCAACACAAGGTAAACCCCAGGTAAGGTGGCTAAGTTGTATGGTGCTTGCAACTGGTAGCTTGATGTAGGCACCTTATACATGCGCCTGAGGCTCTACGCCTCAAGCCCGGCCCTAGCTGTCTTGTGAGTAATACATCCAGAAGCCTTGCTTGGAGCGGGGACCAGTCTAACTCATCACGCTTCTGCCTATTTGTTAACCATGCTTATCACAGGAGCTATTTAACTAACCCATCCTCACACTGCAAACAGTTGTGGGCCTGCGGGCCGCTCCAAGCAACAGCCTGGTGGACCAAACTCTCACAAGTCAAGCCTGGCCTCGGGCCGGGCTTGGGGAGTAGAAGAACTCCCAGAACCCCATCAACCAGGTACATCAAAGGGCCGAGATTTGTCAACACTCCCGCTACATATAAGGGGCATAACTGGCCGGCCTCTCAGTGTTCAAGAGAGAACTCGATAAACACCTTCAAATGATACCAGATCAAGTAAGCTGTGAGTCATACGAGCAGCCGCGTTCAACATCCTGGTTGATCAGACGTCCAGCCAGGAGGCCTAGTATGAGACAGGGCCGCGGGGACGTTGATCCTCGGTATCACCACAAGATACCCTCACTTTCCTCAAACCAGGTGGAAGACTCGAGTAACTTTGAACTGTGTTGTGTTCTCAGTAGAAGGTACATTCACAGAGATACTAGTTTGCGTGAATAAGTCGACTCTACTGTACCTGTCAGACACAAAGATGGGTGCCACAGCTTGAGATACAGAATACAGCTTCTCACTCTGGGGGGGGGGGGGGGGGGGAGGGGGAGGGGATGTTTCTGAGTTTAATAGACGGCATGGCAATATAGTTTTTGTTTGGGTTGTCAATTAAAGATATATTTACTTGATTTATTAACTTAATGATTTTGTGCTCCTTTAAGAACCCACCCACCACACGCCAACACCACCAACCTACCAACCACACCCCCCCCCCCCAACCCACCCATAATATACAACAGAGGTACTGTTAAATATACATGACCAGGGCAAATACAAACAATGCCACAAATAGAAACATGCCACAGATGCAAATAAAATAACAAACTTTAACAATTCAAGCGCAAATACAAACTGTTTTTCGTTAGGTTGGAATTAGACCTGGTGTTGCAGATGTGTTAGACAATTATCTCTGTGAAGTTGTGTTGCCAGGGTAAGGTGGGAAGAGTAAGAGGCAAGTAGAGATAACCTGCAGGTAAACTTTCCGACAAGGGCCATACCAGCTCCGGGTTACCAGGTGTGACCACGAGCTGACTGAAGGAAGCCTGGCAAGAACCTTTTTTACTGCGTGGTTGATGAGTGGATGGCATGACGACGCAAGGGGCCGGTTTGTGAGGTGTGGACAGTGAAGCCACCAGCAAGTATATACAGTTGCTTTGATCAACGATACGTTGAATTCGACCTTGGCCATCATAAATGGTTGCATTGTCACAGAAACAGCACGCGTGGTACCTCACCCGATATGGGGAGGGTTAAGCCCTACCTCACAGTCTTCCTCACATGCTGGAACATGTCTTGATATAGACAGTCTTGGCTACAACATACCTTGTGGTACTGCGCCTTAGCTAAGACATAGCTGTAGAAATGGAAATTTCAGAAATTTCCTGAATTTCTGATCCGGACGTTCCTGATCAGCTATGATACGGGGCCTCTAGGTCGCTGCCAACACCACCATCAACCACCACTACCTTACCGACCAAGTCATCGTAAAACAAATGCGTAAGACACTCGCCGGGATGTGCGGTCATAGAAACTCTGGAACCCAAGCACAAGTAAACTCAGCCCCGACCACACCCTCAGGCAGTGGTTGAGGTGAGCAGCCCTGACGACTAGAGGGTAGTAATGCCCCGTTCCCAACACGTGCTTCAAAGGTATTTATACTCTGAGGTATGATATTAGAGACGCCTCTCATTATGCGAACAATTATTGTTTAATAATTAACAATTATAGCTCACGGTATTGGGG
>NC_091172.1:14309699-14334699 GCF_040958095.1 Procambarus clarkii | reverse complement strand
CGGCCCGCAGGCCCACATACCCACCACAGCCCGGTTGGTCCGGCACTCCTTGGAGAAAACAATCTAGTTTCCTCTTGAAGATGTCCACGGTAGTTCCGGCAATATTTCTTATGCTTGCTGGGAGGACGTTGAACAACCGTGGACCTCTGATGTTTATACAGTGTTCTCTGATTGTGCCTATGGCACCCCTGCTCTTCACTGGTTCTATTCTGCATTTTCTTCCATATCGTTCACTCCAGTACGTTGTTATTTTACTGTGTAGATTTGGGACCTGGCCCTCTAGTATTTTCCACGTGTATATTATTTGGTATCTCTCTCTCGTCTCCTTTCTAGAGAGTACATTTGGAGAGCTTTGAGACGATTCCAATAATTTAGGTGCTTTATCGCGTCTATGCGTGCCGTATATGTTCTCTGTACTCCCTCTATTTCAGCACTCTTTCCTGCCCTGAAGGGAGAAGCGAGTTCTGAGCAGTACTCAAGACGGAACAATATCAAGTGATTTGAATAGTACAACCACTATGATGGGATCCCTGGATTTGAAAACTCTCGTAATCCATCCTATCATTTTTCTGGCTGACGCAATATTTGCTTGGTTATGCTCCCTAAACGTTAGGTCTTTCAAATCCAGGGTGCTTTTCAAGTCCCCATTTAAACAATGATATTGGTCGACTAGTTATGCCCTATATGCTTAGAGGCAGAGTGTTGAAAAGTCTTGGGCCTATAATGTTTATACAATTGTCTTAACGTACCCATTGCACCTCTACTTACCGAAAGGCATGTTTGCACATTGTGATATGCCTTTTGCTCTCGTAAGAAGTAATTTCCGGGTATAGATATTATATCCCACTAATATTTTCTTGGTGTCAATTATTTTATATTTCTTGTCTGCACTGCAAGGAGTGAAGCTTGAGAAATTTTAAGCGGTCCCAAAATTTGTATTTTATTGAATGTGAAGGTTTTCTGCACGGTCAACAGGTCAGCAAAGTCTCCAGCGTTTAATATTGCCTTGCCTTGCCTTGCCTTGCCTTGCCTTACATGTAAGGTAGTTGTTAGTATGCATCGGTACTCCACCCTAGATTACCACCAGTATCTTAAAAGATAGAATTTAAATACTTCAATTTTCACCCATATTCCGATCCTATCAATTCTTGAAACCTGTAAACTGTTCGTTAATTAGTTCGCTTAGCCATGCCAGTATTAATATGTACCAACAAGTTTACCATGACAGAGGTGTACAGTATACCTGCAATAATAGTGCTGACAGAAAAAACTGCTGGAAAACAGTCCTTAAATGTATCTGCTATAATTTACGAACATAAGTTAACCTGCCGTATGGATCAGACCATCAAGGCGGTCTCGCTCGCACAGGAACCAGAAGAAACTCCTCGTAATGTACAGTAACGATAAATCAAAGAAGACTACATTAAGATATAGTGTAAAGCGTCTTCAGCCATCGAAACCTTACCTGGAGACGGTCTCGGGAGGTCTTCTTTTCCCCGAGCCCGGCCTGAGGCCAGGCTCCATGTGTGATAACTTGGTCTAATAGGCTTTTGCTTGCAGCTGCCCGCTGGCCCACATATCCACTACAACCCGGTTGATCCAGTACTTCTTGCAAGAACTTAAATGAAAGTTCTTGAGTGAAAGTAAACAGAAGAAATTAAAGTGAAATGATTGAAACACCATTAAACCAAATTACATTCAATTGATAGTTTCTATTCCTCGTAATAAATTAAATGTTCATAATTATAAGCTATAAATAAAAATCCTTGATCAACCGGGCTATGATCCATATGTCAGGCTGTTAATAGCTACATCTAACAGCCTGGTTGACCAGACCACTAACCAGGCGGTCTGGTCAGAAACTGGGCCCCGGAGACGCTGATCTGGTTACCTTGAAATGATTTCTGGGCTTAGCGTCCCCGCGGCCCGGTCCTTGACCAGGTCTCCTTTTTGTTACATACCCCCAAGAAGCAGCCCGTAGCAGCTGTCTAACTCCCAGGTACCTATTTACTGCTAAATGAACATGGGCATCAGGGTGAAAGAAACTACATGTTTGTTTCCGCCTCTACCGGGGATCGAACCGGAAATTCAGGACTACGAATCCGAGGTTCTGCCCACTCAGCCGCCCCTGTTTATAAATGAAAAACGGTTTACACACACGACTCAGAACTGATGACGTCCGAACACTTCCAATCATATACGGTATATTAGTTTGTAGTGTGACTGACTAGATGAACAATTGTGTAACTAGAGGGGTCCATGAGAGGTGGGCTAGTTACGCCTCTTATGTTTAGACGGAGCGTGTTGAGTAGACTTGGTCTATTGATGAAAGTATTGCTGCTACAGTACCATCTCCTCTTGTGTGGTTACTTACCGTCTACCAGGCACTTCTCACCCTTCACACCACAACCTCTCATATAACCTGTGTACAACACCTGGACCCGAGGGAAGGCCAATATAGGGCGTCAATACTACCACATGCACTTCACCATTTTTTATTATTATTTTTTTGGGGAGTAAAGAGGATTGTTGTCAATACTGGCTCCCTCCTCCTCCATCCCCCCTCTCCCTCCTCCACCCCCCCCCTCCTCCACCCCCCCTCTCCCTCCTCCACCCCCCCTCTCCCTCCTCCACCCCCCCCTCTCCCTCCTCCACCCCCCCCTCTCCCTCCTCCACCCCCCCCTCTCCCTCCTCCACCCCCCCTCTCCCTCCTCCACCCCCCCTCTCCCTCCTCCACCCCCCCCCTCTCCCTCCTCCACCCCCCCCTCTCCCTCCTCCACCCCCCCCCTCTCCCTCCTCAACACCCCTCTCCCTCCTCCAACACCCCTCTCCCTCCTCCTCCACCCCTCTCCCTCCTCCTCCACCCCTCTCCCTCCTCCTCCACCTCCCTCCTCTTCTATGTCCCCCCAACTTCCCCCTCCCTCTCCTCCCTCCTAGTACCAAGCAATAATACTACTAGGGGGAGCTGCCGCAAACAACCCCTTCCCTGCTTCTTGTTTGTTCCTGCTATACTCGTTGATTATGTCAGCTGAGTTGTTAGCTATATGTCGACGCTTGATATATTGGTAGTGTATACTGGGTGTGGGATGGTGAACGTTGCCGAGCGTCCTCACCCAAACGTGCAGAATGGTTCGTGTGCAGACAGGCGCGAGGGAGCCAGCTCGTACATGGCAATGTTTTCAGGCCACACAAAGCTAACGAGGAATATAATTACCGAGGAGAACTACAGAAAATTACATGAATACCGTGACAAAACTTCAGGAGTGTGTAAACAAGTAGTTGCTAAAATGCAATCCCAACAAGTGTTACATAATTAAGATAACTGGGAAAATGTATACCACAAGGGGGGGGGGGGTAATTACAGGAAACGGAGAGAGAGAGAGAGATCTGGAAGTGGATACCATTCCAACACTACACCAGCAGCCCATGTTAACAGGGCTGCTGGCTCGACTTGTGCCCTCACAAGTCAAGCCTGGTCTAGGGCCGGGCTTGGGCAGTAGAAGAACTCCCAGAACCCCATCAGCCAGGTATCAAGCAGGGCGACATCGGCAACGTAGTTTTGGGGGTAAGCTGGCCAACATTAGTATCTAAATCAGTGCTCTTTCATGACAATCTACACGGCCTTTGTTAGACCAGTACTGAATCCACTGGCATACAATCCACACCGCGTGTAACAACAACAAAATTGAAACAGTATTGAGATTTTTCCACAGGATTAGTGCCAGAGCCGAGAGAGTAAAGGTGCGAGGATAGAGTAACAGAACTGGAGCTCACAACCTACGGGGAAGAAATATCAACATGTGTGATATGATTACAAATACTGAAGGGAATAGACAAGCTGGTCAAGGACAACCTCTTTAAAGTGAGAAAATAGCACAAGAGTTCAAAGGTGGAAGCTGGAAACTCAAACAAGTGGAAGAAGTGTAAGGAAATACTTGTGCATGAACGGGGGTTTAACAAATGGAGTGCACTGAAAGAAGTTGTGGAAGCCACCGCCATCTACAACTTTAAAGCCAGATTCGGCAAAGAATTCGAACATAAAAATTATTAAATTATAAGGCAAGAGGTAGGAGGTGGTTAGTATGCGGGGGCATAAAGCGCTAGACCTGGCTGCTGTGTAGCCAGTGATAGGTAATATAGTTATATATAAAAGAGGGAGGGAGTTTTGAGCCGTGGTGGTGGTGACCTTGACGGCTCACTACAACTATTACCGGAAGTTACAGGTAATGGTTCCTCTGGCGGATGTGCGGGTGACAGTCTGGGCTTGTGTGTGTGTCACTGCGTCTCCTCTACTGGTGGTGCTATCACTAGCACCCATCAACGGCCTCTTACACTTTCTTTCTCCATGGTATTATTCGCGTGGCCTTCTTGCTTGGACATTGTATTTGCTTTCTGAGAATGAGTCCAAGCCAGCCAGCAGTTAGCCTACGTCAGGGTCAAGGTCTGAAGGTCAGCTATAACAGACCACAAACTTTTATATACCTGCCAACCTAACAGTGACACCTTTAACCCAACTCATCCTCTATAACTGATAGTACATATAGCTACTATGGATCAAAATATCATCTGTTGTTCCTGAATAAATCAGATTTAATATTGGAATTTTAAAGGCATTAATGCTTAAAGCATCTTGTAGTTAATTGTTACGGTCAAAATTATACAAACATAACTCCAGCAAAATATTTGCTCAGGGGTTCAGTAAAGACAAAAGTAGCGATATTAAGAGTCAGTACATTACAATACTTGGAGAAACTAATTATATACAAACCTGGGACAGATGAGCTACCTACCAGAAAAATTATAAAAATTCCAAATATCCATTAACAATACTTAGCAACGTACCAATCAACTGAAAACTAGCAGATGTTTTACTATATTTTATTTATTTATTTATTTATTATTTAATATTTAAGATGGGCCAATATTTAACAAAAAGGGAAACAGAGATGTGGGCCATAGGTATAATATATATCCATTACGGATTTTATATATATATATATATATATATATATATATATATATATATATATATATATATATATATATATATATATATATATATATATATATATATATAATAATAATAATAATAATATAATATAAAATATGAAGCAGCAGCTAAGAACTTGAGCGCAAGCGGCAGATACATCATAATTTAAACGTAGAAAATAGTAGAGGGGCTGGTCCCAAACCTGCACACAGAAATAACCTCACATGAGACCAGAAGACATGGCAGGATGTGCAGAATACCCCCGTTGAAGAGCAGAGGTGCAACAGGTACTCTGAGAGAGAACTATCAACGTCAGAGGCCCGAGACTGTTCAACACGCTTCCACTATACATAAGGGACATAACTGGCAGACCCCTCACAGTGTTCAAGAGAGAACTTGATAAACACCTCCAAAGGATACCTGATCAACCAGGCTGACTCATACGTCAGGCTGCGAGCAGCCGCGTCCAACAGCTTGGTTGATCAGTCCAACAAGCAGGAGGCCTGGTCAAGGACCGGGCCGTGGGGACGTTGAGCCCCGAAATCATCGTAAGGTACCCGCAAGGTAAGGTAGGACAGTTACAGCTCTGCTCTTGTGCCAGGTGGTGGTGTGTACCTGGTAAGTGAATCCACTACGGGCTCACCATAGCCCGTGCTACTTGGAACGTTTTGTTCAGAGTAGCTGAATCTAAATCCTCCTCCTCCTCCTCTTTACTCCCCCCCCCCCAAAAAAAAAAGGAAATCCTTAGTAGTAGACCACACGAGGAAAGTAGGTGAAGTAGAAAGTAGATAAAGAAAAATCCGAAATATTTTTTCACGTATGCAAAATCAGTCTAAAACCTCGACCAGTATTGGACCTTTAATTACAACTGAAGGTACGTACATAGAGTTGACAGCAAAGAAATTAGTGAAATTCTAAGAAGCCAGTATGAGGCTATGTTTAGCACACCAATAAACAACATGAAAGTTGATGATCCAGACAGTTTCCTTTATGAATGACATTCAAGCTGCAGATAACATAACAGATATTAACGCGAACTCGGAAGACTTGCACTCATCTCCTGGGCCGGACTCATGGAATTCAATATTCATTAAGAAATATAAAGTACCAGTAGCAAGAGCGCTCAGCATAATATGGAGAAAGCCTGGATACAAGGGAGATACCAGAGTTACCACCCTTGAGACTAAATAAGGTTCTTCTCCCCGCAGTGTAAAGAAATGATAATAAATCGGCCTTGCCAACAAATGTCTAGGGGTATAGATACATCACTGCATAAAATGGAGAACAATATATTCATGCTAAGGGGGACAAACATAACAACAATTAAATGTATAAATAATAGCCAGAAATATTCTTCAGCATGCAAAATCATAGAATAACATTAATTATTGAGACGAGCAATATCACCAGAACATGGATTAATAAAAGAGATATACAACCATCTAACCAGATAATTAACATTTGGGCTAAAATAACAGTGACCAATGACTTAAAACACGACTCCTCTCGACAACAGCCGCCACGCTTCTGCACACGCTTTGGTCCGCAGGCCAAGCGTCTACCAAAAAATCAAATAAACATCCACATAAACATTGTGGAAATTCTAATAACAAAATGTAGTACTAATATTCAAAACATTATTAATCTAAAGAGTAGTAAACACTGGTACAACATTCCATACAAAATAACGGCAACCAAAATATGGGAATTAATCAAGGTAAAACTATAAACACTCGATTGACAACAATGTTCCCACACTGGCCATATCCAAATATGGTCAACCGTCCACACGGAGAAACTACATGAGAAATCTAACACAAAAGCCTCATACAATATAATGCAACTCAGGCACACTTCAGCATGCTATAATATATAACATACAAAATCTTATATCATATAACAGGATGCTATATTAATTAATTATAGAACAAGATAATAAAGTAATAAGAATCAAGAGTAATGTTAGAATCCTAGTGAGATTCGTAACAACCAGCAGCACTTAAATCAGCAGGTACAGCTCCGCTGCACAAGGGGGGGGAGTAAAGCCTTGGCAAAAAACTATAGACCAGTTGCACTAACACGTCACATAATAAAAGTTTTTTGAAAGAGTGATTAGGAATCAAATTTCTAGTTTTATGGAAAATAATGGACTTCTCAACCCTGGACAACATGGATTTAGAGCGGGAAGATCCTGTCTCTCACAGTTACTCAACCACTATGGGAGAACATAGATGGAATTACAAATAAAGCAAATGAACTTGGAGAATGGGTACCAGAGGAAAACCCAGACATAATAGCTCTCACAGAAACAAAGCTAACGGAAACCATAACAAATGCAGTGTTCCCACAGGACTATTATGTTATGAGGAAAGAGAGAGAAGAAAGAGGTGGGGGTGGTGAAGCCCTGTTGGTAAGAAAAGGCTGGGATTTTGAGGAGATGGTTGTTCAGGGATGTGAAGATTTCAGTGACTACATAACAGGTACAATAACAACTGGAGGGCAAAAAATTATAGTCGTAGTCATATATAATCCACCACCAAATGACAGAAGACCCAGACAGGAACAATGATAAAAACAACATGGCCACCATTAACATAACAGAGAGAGCAGCTTCTGTTGCTAGCAGAAATGGATTTGGACTACTAATCATGAGACTTCAACCATGGGAAGATAGATTGGGAGAACAGAGACCCACATGGAGGACCAGAAACGTGGAGACCTAAGCTGCTGGACGTGGCAACAAGAAACTTTCTAAGCCAGCACATCAAGGAACCAACAAGAATGAGAGAAGATGAACCAGCAATGCTTGGTTTGATATTTACCCTAAATGAGTGGGATATAAGGGAAGTCAAGATGGAAGCACCCTTGGGAATGAGTGATCACAGTGTATTGAACTTTGAGTACCTGGTAGAGCTAGGAATTATCTCCCCCCCAAAAAGAACTAGGAAACAAAAGGCTGGCATATGGAAAGGGAAATTATGAGATGAGAAGCTTCCTAAGGGAAATACCTTGGGACACAGACCTCAGAGCTAAGTCTGTACAAGATATGATGGACTATGTCACCCAAAAGTGTCAGGAGGCAGTAAGCAGATACATCCCGGCCCAAAAGGAAAAATCAGAGAAGCAAAAGAAGAATCCATGGTATAATAAGGCATGTATGGAAGCAAAGAAACTGAACAAAAGGGCGTGGAGGAACTTTAGGAATAACAGAACACCAGTAAACAGAGAGAGATACCAGAGAACCAGGAATGAGTATGTCAGGGTGAGAAGAGAAGCAGAGAAAAGTTATGAAAATGATATAGCAAACAAAGCCAAGACCGAACCAAAGCTATTCCACAGTCACATCAGAAGGAAAAAAACAGTGAAAGAACAGGTAGTGAAACTTAGAACAGGCGAGGACAGGTATACAGAGAATGACAAAGAAGTGTGTGAAGAACTCAACAAGAGGTTCCAGGAGGTCTTCACAACAGAACAAGGTGAGGTCACTGTGCTAGGAGAAAGGGACGTAAACCAGGCGGCCTTGGAAGGGTTCGAAATTACGAGAGAGGAGGTCAAGAGACACCTGCTGGATCTGGATGTTAGAAAGGCTGTTGGTCCAGACGAGATCTCGCCATGGGTACTGAAAGAGTGTGCAGAGGCACTTTGCTTGGCACTCTCCATAGTGTATAGTAAGTCACTGGAGACGGGAGACCTACCAGAAATATGGAAGACGGCGAATGTGGCCCCAATATACAAAAAGGGCGACAGGCAAGAGGCATTGAACTACAGGCCAGTATTTTTGACTTGTATACTATGCAAGGTGATGGATAAGATCGTGAGAAAAAACCTGGTAGCACATCTGGAGAGAAGGGACTTCGTGACAAATCGCCAACATGGATTCAGGGAGGGTCAATCTTGCCTGACTGGCTTAATAGAATTCTACGACCAGGTGACAGAGATTAAGCAAGAAAGAGAGGGCTGGGCGGACTGCATTTTCTTGGACTATCGGAAAGCCTTTGACACAGTACCGCATAAGAGGCTGGTACATAAGCTGGAGAGGCAGGCAGGTGTAGCTGGTAAGGTGCTCCAGTGGATAAGGGAGTACCTGAGCAGTAGGAAGCAGAGAGTTACAGTGAGGGGTGAGACCTCAGATTGGCGTGAAGTCACCAGTGGAGTCCCACAGGGCTCTGTACTCGGTCCTGTCTTATTTTTGATATATGTAAATGATCTCCCGGAGGGTATAGATTCATTTCTCTCAATGTTTGCGGACGATGCCAAAATTATGAGAAGGATTAAGACAGAGGAGACTGATTGAGGCTTCAAGAAGACCTAGACAAGCTGAAGGAATGGTCAAATAAATGGTTGTTAGAGTTTAGCCCAAGCAAATGTAATGAAGATAGGTATAGGGAGCAGGAGGCCAGATACAAGGTACCATCTGGGAGATGAAATACTTCAAGAGTCAGAGAAAGAAAAAGACTTGGGGGTTGATATCACGCCAGACCTGTCTCCTGCAGCCCATATCAAGAGGATAACATCAGCGGCATATGCCAGGCTGGCCAACATAAGAACGGCATTCAGAAACTTGTGTAAAGAATCATTCAGAACTTTGTATACCACATATGTTAGGCCAATCCTGGAGTATGCAGCTCCAGCATGGAGTCCATATCTAGTCAAGGATAAAACTAAACTGGAAAAGGTTCAAAGGTTTGCCACCAGACTAGTACCCGAGCTGAGAGGTATGAGCTACGAGGAGAGACTACGGGAATTAAACCTCACTTCGCTGGAAGACAGAAGAGTTAGGGGGGCGGGGACATGATCACCACATTAAAGATTCTCTCACACACACAGGTAGATAAAGATAGGGTAGATAAAGACAGTCTATTTAACACAAGGGGCACACGCACTAGGACACAGGTGGAAACTGTGCCCAAATGAGCTCATAGATGTTAGAAAGAACTTTTTAGTGTCAGAGTGGTTGACAAATGGAATGCATTAGGAAGTGATGTGGTGGAGGTTGACTCCATACACAATTTCAAGTGTAGATATGATAGAGCCCAATAGACTCAGGAATCTGTGCACCTGTTGATTGACGGTTGAGAGGCAGGACCAAGGAGCTAAAGCTCAACCCCCGCAAGCACAACTAGGTGAGCACACACACACACACACACACACACACACACACACACACACACACACACACACACACACACACACACACACACACACACACACACACACACACACACACACACACACACACACACACACACACACACACACCACACACACACACACACACACACACACACACACACACACACACACACACACACACACACACCCCCCCCCCCCCCCACCCACCCCCCACACACACACACACACACACACACACCACACACACACACACACACACACACACACACAGGCGCCGTGGTTCTTGGCCTGGGTTTCAGCTGTCCTCGGCCTTGATTCATGGGTCATCCCAATGTACTGCGACCCATTACGTTACTCATGCCTCGTGTTGCTGACCCATGAGTCTTCCTGCAGTCATGTGATTTTCCAAAATAGAATTTCAACCATGGCTACCATAATGGTACTGGTCCCCGGGGATTGCCTTCTAGGAAAGGATCAATGCAGGGCGGGATATTCCAGCCGGGGTGCTGCCACCGCCACCTACTTCACTTTAACACCATCACCAACGACCATATTAGTATAATAACTCCTACATACACAGTTATATATACATAGGATGATTTGGGTGCATCCTCATAATGCACCCAAAATTTGCCAGTGCAGGCTACTGAACATATGGCCCTGTATGACTAACCATCCTGCGAGATGAGGACTTATAGTATCACTGCTGCCTTATTCACTCTTGTGTTGATGATGATATCCTCATAATACACTCAAGAGTTTGCCAGTGCAGATTACTTATCACATGCCTCTGTATGACTTACCATCCTGTGTGATGGGAATTTTAGCATCATGTAGCTAGTTTTGTGACACTGTTCTCCCCTTCAAATGGCAGGGCAGAACAAACGTCTAGTGCAGCTGCACACATGCAGGTTTTTCTAAATGTGTTTATAAAACAAAACAAAATTCCTTAAGGTTAATTTAATTTAGTACAGTAGTTTCATTGCTCCATAATAACTCCATGAAAGGGAAGAAGGGCTAAACAGAGGGGAGGGAATGAAGAGGGGGAGGATAGGGAAAGACGTTGAAGGTAAGAACGGAAGGGAGGAGGGGCATAGGATGAGGGGGGAAGGGAGGACAGGCAAGGAAGAAAAAGATAAGGGGGGGGGGGTGAAACTGGACGTTAATGTGAATAAAATTTGAGAATGTTTAATTTCCCTTTATGGTCATTGGAATATTTCCAACTTTATTTATGTGCAATCTCCTTCAGTTTTCCTTGACAAAAAAACTAGTCCATTATAAAGAAAATATTATTAGTAATTTGTTTCAAATGCTTGTTCATGTGTACAAGTGCATAACTAAACCCCACCCACAAATCTCAAATCACGTCATTTTTAGGCACTTTGAAAATTTTCATTCATATTTTTATTTTCATTATAACCAAATCTATCAAAGGTAGATTTGTATATTCTGTTTGAAAGTAGGCTTATGTAACATGATTACTGCACACTCTAGTGCGCTCAGTCACGGTGGGTCATGGTCTCTTAATAATTTTGGAAGTGATGTCTTCAGCTTTGCCATTTTGTTGTTTTGGCAGTGAACCATATTTTATCCATAAGTTATTTACTAAAACATTTTAATTGTTCCTTTTGATTTGATAAAATATTAAGCTTACTGGGGGTAGTTTTGTTTTATCTTGTATACCCTTTCTATTGTAGTCTTATTATTTATAAGTTTTATGGAAAATTTTTATCATTATCTCTTTATTAGTGTTTGTTCTAGTAAGTACTGTATATGTTATTAATGGTGGTGATTTACTGAATGAATTAACCATGTATATATGCTTAGTTGTATCTAGGCTTCTGATGATTAACACAACACTTATCTTTTTTCTCCAGATGGAGGAGCTACAGATGGCAGCCCTAAAGATGCTCAGGACTCAAAAGATGGCAAACCTCGTCCGCCACCTGTTGACGTAAGTTGCTCCGACAAGCGTTAATAAAATGGCCAGATATATTGTCACAGATCATGCAATAATTTGATTAGGTTTTCCGCTGACAGCAGATGGGCTATCATTGTTACCTTCTTTACACCACACTGGTTGTTTCTCTTCTAAATCATTACTTTGTGGCCAGGCTTTGAAGAGTAAAACAACTATCTGCATGCCACCATTTCTCTGTCGGTGGATGCTTTATTGACTGATCCTGTTTCCTTGGTTCCCTGTTCCAGCGCTGACATTTCCCAGGTAGTTCATAGTGTCCTGAAGTCTAATGAGCCTGCAGGCTACCCTCAGGTCCATGACGTTTGTAAATGTGTGGCTTTGGCTGCCATCTTTAATATGCTCTGGGCTGATATTCAAGCTCAGGGATTTGAGCATTCTAACAGGGTGCTTGTGGCCTGTGTTACGGCCACTATGGGTCGCAACCGGGTTCTTTGCTGGAGGAACCAAAGTACTAGTATCCGACCCCAAGTCGGTAGTGGCTTTCAAGGAGTGAGTTTGGTAACGCAAGTAAAACACAAGGGGGAAGTTGAAAGGAATACGACATTTCATCAATTATCAATATATTCACATTATCACTTTCCCATCACCTTAAATAGAATCATAAACGAAGTATTACTACACTGATATATACACGTGTCGCTCTCATAGGACACTAAGCGCTCCTCGATGCTCGTGCAATGCAGCTTTGTCAACTTCCGTGTTTCCTCAACACACAGTACCGTCCTCAACCAGTACTGGGAAACACCAACGAGTCTACCCTAGCCACGGGCCAGCCTATCTACAGTCTCACTAGGTGCTCCTTGTGAACGCCCACAATCACTCTCCAGCCTGGTGCTGGCAGAGAACATCAGCCTCCCCCTGCTGAGCCTCTACACGAACAAATACAAGGGTAACGAACCCCTGGCAGGAGCTTCTTGCAACTAGCTAGTTACACTCCTTCGTAGCACCTCACTGTCAGTCGTCTCTTCCTCTAGCTAGTCCCGGGATACGCCACGGGAGTATCACGGGAGACATCTCCCGTCACGCAGGGGTGCAGTCGCACCTCCACAGATCTCCACAGATGGCTCAAAAGGGCCACCACTTTCGGGCTATTCATGCCCGTGCCACCTTTTGGGTGGCTTAATCTTCATCAATCGGGATACGCCGAATTCTGTCACTGCCACTTCACAGGCAGACAGCAGATACTGCTCAGTTCCTCTTTGGTGGCGGCTCACTGCTCACATAAAGCAGAATGGAGTAGAGAGATAATGGCTGCCCTGGGTAGACTGCCTGTCTTCGTACCACCTCAGCCCTACGTCGCCTGTGTGGATACAGACACCTCATCAGTAAACTGCCCAGTACTTGGGACACTAGGAAATACAACTTACGGACTCTGACATTGACATACACCTCCTCCCACAATAGATGGCGCTGATTTTCTAGGCGCCACCTCAGAGGTCAGCTACAGCGACCCATCGAGCTGACCAGGGCAGGAATCTAGCGTCTCTTGCAGGTATCATACTGCCACCATCAGATGGCGTCGTCCATTTTGTGGGGGTTTAGGGAGCAGACTCACAGATGGCGTTGACGTCGCTGCTCCATGCTCCGACGATAGAGTTGGGTTCGAAACAGCCTGGTCTTTGGTTAATGTTCCTAGGCCCGGTCAGCCATGTGTGGTTTTGGACCATGTCACCCAGCCTGATTTCTCATCGTCTTGAGAGCCCGCCACGTCTCCTCCTACCCTGTAAATCTCTTACTTGTTTTCTGATTAAATTAACTCAAGAAACCCAGAACTGAATGCCAGTTTCTGGAGGAGCTTCCCTACACAAGGAAGGGAGCAAAGTATTGGCTAAGAATTATAGACCAGTCGCACTAACGTCCCATATAATAAAAATTGAGGCATGGCTCCTCTTGATGTCATTCACCTCGTGTCTTGCATGCCAGCCCTTGGAGCTGGCATGCAAGTCATGCTGTCAATTAGCCCAGCTTCTGCATTGACCAGGGGTCTTGAAGTGGATAGAGTATAACTGTATATTAGCTGGTTATTGATTGCTGGTCTAGATATAGATGAAAGATCCAGGTCTAGAATGAAAGTAAACAAACTGATCGAAACTGTCAATGCGAAAAAGTCCGATCTTCACCTATCAATAATCACTGGAGAATTCAAACTCTGCTATGCATATGGAAACGTCAAAACACACAAACCTGGGAACCCACTGAGTACCAACGCCCACGTACAAGCTGGCTAAATGACTCAACTCGCTGTTGGCACCCTACATACCAAATGTGTTTAGTCTAAGGTCGCCGAAGGAACTCGGTGACCTGTTAAGAGGATCACGGGCCACAAGTGTAAGAGCCTCCCTGGACATAAGTTCAGGGAAGCTCCCTTAGTCACTGTTGACTAATGTGCCCGTGGACAAGACTATTGGAATAATGATGGACAGCGTGTATCGAGATCCGATTAGCTCTCCTCTTGACATACCAGAGAGCATATTAAGAAAGCTGCTTGAAGCTTGGACAAAATAGTCCTGACGGACACATGTACAGTATAAGCAAGTGGACAGCGTCGCCATGGGCTCCCGGCTGAGTGTCTTGTTCGCAAACTTTTACAAGGGTACTATTGAGCAGAGTTCTGGTCGGATTAAACCTAAATCCTGCCATCTACTGCAGGTATGTTGACGACATGTTTGTATAAGTCCAGGATACCGAACGGCCATTGTAATTGAAGGAAGCTTTCGAGCTAAACTCGGTTTTAAACTTCACTTATGAGAAGGAGAGTGGGGGTAAGCTGCCCTTAGATGTAGCAGTCATGCAAAGGAAAGGCAGCTTCCATCATGCAGTACATACTAAGAAGACAAACATGGGGATGTGCCTTAACGCTGACAGTGACTGTCCGGAGAGAAACAAATGGTGTGTTGTGAACGCTTACATCGACCGAGCTCTCACTCACAGCTCTGGGTGGAAGCAGGTACTCACCTAGTTGTACTTGCCTAGTTATGCTTGCGGGGGTTTGAGCTTTGTCTCTTTGGCCCGTCAATCAACTGGTGTACAGATTCCTGAGCCTACTGAGCTCTATCCTCGTTGGATACTGGGTGGATAAGGAGTTATATAGAATAAGGCAGATTTTGGTCAACAATGGCTTCTCCAATGGTTACGTCGAAGACATAATAAAAAGGAAGGTGGCGAGGTGTGCAACAGGCAATGGAACAGCTAATACCGCAATACCCGTACTTTTAATAAAATTGTTCTACAGAAACTAATTCTCCACGGCTCTACAAATTAGAGGAAAGAGCCCTAAAAGAGATAATTGAGAGGAACATTACCCCAACTGACATCAACCAAAAGATGAAACTAACAATATATTATAAAAGTAGGAAAACTGCCAACCTGTTAATGAAGAATTCACCTGGCACCAAGAAAAATGCCTGGAAAGAGACCAACGTTGTATACGCCTTCACGTTCCCACTTGGGGATTGTCAGCCCCAACAAACTCAGTATATATAGGCAAGACAACAATGTCTCTCTCAAGGCATTTAACAATGCACAAACAACAGGGCTCCATCAAGGAACATATAATCGCCACACACAACGAGACGATCATCAGTGATATTTTGACGAGCAACACCGAAGTAATTGATAGATACAATGACAATAGAAGATTAGACATCAGTGAAAGGCTGCATATCAAGAAATCTAGACCAGCAATCAATAGCCAGCTAATACACAGTTTCACTACCCACTTCAAGACCCCGGGTCAGTGCAGAAGCAGGACGGAATGACCGTGAGCAACACAAATGCGAACAAGCTTGAATGGTCCCCAACCCAATATGCAACTGATTGCATAGTGCTCCTGGCTGTCTGGATTTGAATCCTTCTGGGGTGTGGAGTTTTCAGTTGCATATTGGCTTGGGGACCATTCAAGCTTGTTTGCTTGCATGTGTGTACTCACCTAGTTATACTCATTAGTTGTGTTTGCGGGGGGTTGAGCTTTGACTCTGGTCCCGCCTCTCAACTGTCAATCAACTGGTCATGGTGTGTGTGTGTGTGTACTCACCTAGTTGTGCTTGTGGGGGTTGAGCTCTGGCTCTTTGGTCCTGCCTCTCAACCGTCAATCAACAGGTGTACAGGTTCCTGATCTATCATATCTACACTTGAAACTGTGTATGGAGTCAGCCTCCACCACATCACTTCCTAATGCATTCCATTTGTCAACCACTCTGACACTAACAAAGCTCTTTCTAATATCTCTGTGGCTCATTTGGGCACTCAGTTTCCACCTGTGTCCCCTTGTGCGTGTGCCCCTTGTGTTAAATAACTTGTCTTTATCTACCCTGTCAATTCTGAAGTTCCAGGAGTTCCTCAGTGGTCAGTTCCTCACTGTGCTCCTCCACTAACTCCTGCACATCAGCAGCATCCAACTCCAGACCCAAAGTTTGCCCCAGAGCAACAATATCATCCACTAGATGCACTTCCGGGTCTTCCACAGGTGCAGATGCAAGTGGAGGACCGAAACCTTCGAAGTCTCACTCAGGGACACCCTCAGGCCATGGTTACGCCATGCAGAGTTTAGGGTCCTCCGTGTCACTCCTTCCCAGGCCTTATCGATCAAACGTAAGGCACCCAGGATATTGAAGTGGTTCTTCCAGAATTCTTTGAGGGTCAGCTCTGTATTGTCCTATCACATCAACACACCTCTTCAACAAGGCCTTCATGTAGAATTTCTTAAAATTTGTAATGACTTTCTGGTCCATAGGTTTGGAGGAATGGGAGTGGTATTGGGAGGAAGGAACTTGGTGATGGATTGATTTTTGGGATAAAATTCTTCTCGCATCTGTGGAGGATGTGCAGGAGCATTATCGAGCACAAGCAAGGCATTGAGTGGCAAGTGCTTCTCTTCAAGATATTTCCTCACTGAAGGGCCAAAACATCATTGACCCATTCAGTGAAGAATATCCACGTGACCCAGGATTTCTTATTGGACCTCCACATCACATTCAGTCGTGCCTTGTACACTTTACACGCCTTGAACACGCGTGGATTTTCTGAGTGGTAGACGAGCAGCGGCTTGACCTTGCAATCGCCACTTGCATTGGCACAGAGCACCGAGAGTAAGTCGATCCTTCATCAGTTTGTGGCGAGGCAAAGATTGTTCCTCCTGTGTGATGTAGGTCCTCTTTGTCATTTTCTTCCAAAAACTGGCCAGTCTCGTCAAAATTAAAAACGTGTTAGGGCAAGAACTCCCTCTAGCAACAAATTCCTGGAACTCTGGTAAAATTTCTCGGCAGCAGCTTTATCAGAGCTGGCAGCCTCCCCATGTCGCACAACACTGGTGGATACCGCTTCTCTTCCTAAATTTCTCAAACCATCCACGGCTTGCCTTAAATATCTCCTCCTCTTCAGACGATGCACCTGGTGTCGTCCTGACAAGGTCCACATACAACTTCTTGGCCTTTGCACAAACAAGAGCTTCAGACACACTATCGCCATGTAATTGCCTTTCATTCATCCAAACTAGCAGTAGCTTTTCAACCTCTTTTAGGATTTTTGGACGTTTCTTGTTACCTTGGTAACTCCTTTAGCCACCAAGTGTGTTTAAATTGTTCCTTCCTCTTCAGAATGGTACAAATAGTTGATGAGGACCTGCCATACTCCCTGACGAGATCAGTCACATGCACACCACGCTCATGCTTTGCTATGATTTCCTTCTTCACTTCCACGGTAATTGTCGCTTTCTTCCCCTTCCCAACACTGTCTTTAGCAAGCAGCAGCTTTGGCGACATAGTGTGTTACAGATTGCAGTCACAAAACCACAAAAAAAAGAGAAAATCACAAATAAATCCAGAGGGATGCTTGTCGTGTGCTATACAACAACAACACTGGTGTCGGAGGCGTCTGAGAATTTGCGAGAACCCGCGAGATGCTAGGAAGCACCATGTGGTTTTGCTGGTTAATAGAGGTGAAGCTCGTCATACAGTAGAGACAAATTTGCTGCGAGTGGCTTGCTCGTTACGGGAAATGCTTGTAAATAGAGCGCTCGTTAATTGAGGTGCCACTGTAACTGTAGAAGGTCTCTGCTGCTTCTGTGTTGGTTCGGGATTTTGAAGTGGGTAGAATATAGTTGGGCATTAATTGGCTGTTTATTGCTGGTGTTGAGTTTTTGTGTGGTGCACCTCACTGATGTCGAGTCTCCTGCTATCGCTGTATTTATCGATGATTTCTGTGTTGCTTGTTAGATTTCTCTGATGTCTGTTGTGAGAAGAGATTATATGTTCTTTGAGTGGAGCCCTATTGTTTGTGCATTGTTAATCGACCTAGAAAATGACGTTGTTGTCTTGCCTATATACCGAGTTCTTTGGGGCTTAGTCTCCAAAGTGGGCATGTGAAGGCATAGACGACGTTGGTTTTCCTTCAAGGCATTCTGTTTGGTGTCTGGGAGTTTTTCATGAGTATGTTGGCCATTGTTTTGTTTTTGTAGTAAATTGTCAATTGTATTTTATGATTTTTGTCTGTAGGGATAACATTCCTATTAATATCATCTTTCAGGACTCTTTCCTCTGTTTTATGAGCCGTCGAAAAGAAGTTCCTGTAAAAACAGTCTAATCGGGGGTACAAGTGTTGTGCTAGTTGACTCTTCAGAGGTTGCATGGCATTTCACCCTTCTTTTTATGACGTTCAATCAACTCTTTGATCCACTACTTCTTCGATCAACTGTTCTCATGACGTATCTAGTTATTGATATGTTTCTTAATTCTATGTACAAGTAGCCATTAACATCGAATCAACATTTTTTATGACTTAATTGTGGTGTGTGTTTTTTCAGATTGCAGCAGCACAAAATGCAGGTCAAGATGGTGGCATCAAAACCCCCACAAACGCCTCCCAAACTCCGAAATAGTTATGCTGGCCCTTCCCGTTATGATACCTTTCGAGACAAAGAGCGTAAGATTGGCCACAGAAGGGGTTGATGAAGGTGGAGTGGTCACATACAAGAAGGTAAGATATTTTATACTATTTGGACTTCATTTAATATGTAAAGTGTTCATTTGTACTTTACAGTACAGTATATAGGCAAGATAATGAATGCTCACACTATAGTAGAAGAATTATGTACTGTTCAGTATAGTAAGGTCTACCTTTAATAACATATCATATTAACAAAACTTAATCAATATTTTTAAAGTATCAAAATTGACTCGGATAAGGTGACCACTCTAGAGTATATACAGTACTCGACATAAAGATTTTTTCCATTTAATACAAAAAATTGTCCTGGCAGTAAGCATCCAGCCATGCAAAACTTTTGTTGATTCCCAGAAAACATAAAAATGAGCTAAAAAATATATGTACAGTATTCATAAAAATACAATAAAGCCATTAGTTTAATGAAAAGTTGCACTTTTTCAAACAGGCTAACAACTAGATAGTTTCGTAAAAACTAAACTGTTCTGAATGAAATGAAGTATATGTTCAACCATTCAAGACATTTTAAAATCACGATTACTGTATGTTGAATAATGTTAGCTGAATGAGGATTGCCTCCATAGTCAGATGCAAGTGGTCGAGTAAAAGGAAATGGGAAAGATGGAGAGGCACAAGGTCAAAAAAGAAAAGTAGCCATTCAATGTTAGGTTCCACAAGCACAATTTAGAGAATGTTTTGTGAACATTAGATGTTTCTGACACATCAAACTACCAACAGATCCTAGAAATACTGTACAGTACAGTACTGTATTGCCATAACAATAGGTTTTCAAGAGGAACCTAGATATGTTCCTGTGGCAAGTGACCCATTAGCTGGGCTTTGGTGGCTGTGCTGGCCACAGAACCAGGGAAGTAATTGCTTTTTAAAACAGGTCACAGATTAACTACAGGTAAATGGAAATGGGTAACAAAAACAAAGTAGACTATCTGTAAGGTAAAAGGGGGAAGTCCTTTATTATTTTTCTCATGATAATTTCGTCCATTGGAGAACAGCCATCTGGTGTATAGTGTATTTCTTTTAAAGAAATGTAAAATATATACAGTAATTAATTTTGTTTTAATTATTGGAGATGAAGGAGAGTGAGTGAACTTCAAAATTTGCAAGTTTGAAGTTTTGTAGATAAGTATGCATGTAGCTGGGGCCCTGACAATATGGATGATGTACATTAAACAAAAGCTTTTAAGGATCATTGATAGCTCAAGAAATTTGGGTTAAAATACTGTCATGATGGAGGAAAGGACAGTACACTATGTTTCTTTAATAATACTGGAGACAGGCAAGCTCTTTGACACACTGATGCCATTAGATAAATGGTATCATTTATTGTTTTGCAAATTTCATTTGAATGTATTCATCATAAATTACTTGTTGCTTTCAAGGTATAAAGAGTCGGGTGTCTATTGTGTGTGTGCCTTCACTAGCTGTGATAAATACATATACTGTACGTGTGAGAAGTTTTATCTACAGTTCAATATATTGATAATGGTGAGGAAGTTTCATTGCAAGTGAGGTCAGAGTTAAATGGGATAAAACACCATACATTGCAATTCAAAATATGTTTTTGTGATTTTTAAACAGTTTAGCTTGTTAGACAATATAGAGATATGATACTGTATTATATATGACTAAGATTGTGAATTAATAAGCCATTATTCATCCACACAGATTGGGACTAACCAGTTGATGGGTTCCATTCAGTTGGGGATCCAGCAAGCAGTGGGAAGCTTGGCGATGTAAAACCTGAGCTAGATGTTTTAATTCAAGATTTTATGTGGTAGAAACTATATTCTTTCCTAATACTGGTTCTCAGTCAACACCAGCACATCAATTTTCTGATTTCAGGTGAGTTTTAAGCTTTATCAAGGTAGTAGTTATGACTATTGTCTATACTGTGTTAATAATATACTGTATATGTATTTGAAAATATGAAAATTGGTTTATAATTTTGTCTATTTTCATCAATACAGAGAGGCATGTTTTTCTTACTAGATATGTAATAACCAAAAATACCTTTTACTGTATTTTTTTTGGTGTGGCCTTTTGACCCTAGGTAAGGAATAGGATAGGCCTGAAAAAATAGTGCTGAGTGTAATGAAATGCCCTTTTCTGGGCAGCTTCAGTAGCTACCCAGCTCCCTAGCTCTGGTACCCCAGAGACAGCCACAACTTAACCAAGTAACTGGGTTTCACAATCCTACTGGACATTAGAACCAGAATCTGGTATTCTCAAGAAAGCAAGAGGAGCATGGAGGATCTAAGATCAACTTCTTAAATAAAAACTGCCAAGTAATACAGTAAAAGTGAACAAAGAAAATCTACTGCATATATCTTGATAAAACAAAGATGAGATGGAAATAAGGAAAGCAGTAGCTTGCCCAATTTAAACAAACCAGCTCCAGTCGTCTGAAGGTTCACTTGCCTACCCTATTAACTCAAATGCCACCCAATATACAGTAGCCAAAATCCCCATGGAAAAGAAAAGTAAAATAAATGATACAAGAGTTACTGAGGCTGCCCAGAAAAGGATGTTTTCATTATGTTCACTGCTTGATTATGGTCTATGTTGATTGAGTTCTCTATCAGCGTACCAAAGCATTGCACCTCTGCATTTCAAAGAGGTTATTGTGCACATTCTGCATGCCCTACTGGTTTCATGTGATGTTACAGGTAGACGTTTGACATGGATAAAAAATGTTCTAATTGACGAAAATTGAGGACAGTTATCAGAGGCAATGTATCAGACCGGAGAAGTGTTATCAGTGGAGTACTGGGTTCAGTTCTAGCACCAGTAATGTTCATTGTCTATATAAAAGATCCACCAGAAGGAATACAGAATTATATAATGTTTGCTGATGATGCCAAGCTATTAGGGCAAATAAGAAATTTAAATGATTGTCATGCCCTTCAAGACCTGGATTACATAAGTGGATGGAATTTAATGGAATAATTGCCATGTTATGGACTGTGGAATTGGAATAAATAGGGCACACACACAGCCTACAAATTGCGAAAAAGCTTTTCAGAATTCTGATAAAAAAAGAGGTTCTTAGGGGGGTTCTGAATAAAAAAAAACTGTCAACCTGAGAATCACATTAACACTATGCATGAAGCATGTGCTATACTATTCCAACTTAGAATCACTTTTAAATTTATGGATTTAATATTAAAATATTATATTAAAATATTATATTAAAATATTAGAGAAATTGTTCACGATCTTTGTGAAGCCAATGTTTTAATTGAAGCAGATGTGTGGTGCCCATATCTTAAGAAGTGCATCAATAAACTGAAAAAGGTGCAAAGGCATGCTACAAAAATGCTTCCAAAACTGAAAAACAGAGTTATGAAGAGAGGCTAGATGCATTAAATATGCCAAAACTAAAGACAGAAGAATAAGAGGCAATATGGTCACCATTTACAAGATGATAATAGGAATCAACCAAATTGACAATAATTCCTAAACCGGCAACCTCAAGAACAAGAGGTCACAGATTCAAGCTAAGAAACAAAGGTACCCAACAAAATATTAGCTTTTTCTTTTGCACAACAGAGTGGTAGATGGAACCAATTGAGGTTGTGGGGGTGGCCACATCATTGATAGTTTTCAAAGTGTTATATGACAGAGTATGTTCTGGGAAGATGGGAGGACCACGGGCACAGCTCCTCATCCTGAAACTACAATTAGGTAATTACACTTAGGTAATTATACACATACATATATACATAATGACTCCAAAAAAGGTGACGTTACTGGTTTAGTCGGCATGAGATGCGTAGTTGCTGACATAGTGATGATGGTGAAGAAGACTGAAATTGTCAATTTGGATGCTTTTTATATTCATTGCTTCACTTTAGTTTACACAATGTGTTTAAATATCACAATTTATGTATGAATACAAAAATGGAGTACTGTACATAGGCCTACAACATATGTACACCTGTACTGCACATAAACTTTTCCTGGCACAGCTCAAAGGAAATTTCATGCAACCCTCCCTTTGCTGCTACTGTCTGGAAAAATTTTCCAGAAATAGATTCCAACAATGATGGTAAAGGCAAATTGTGATTTGATGATAATTGCAGGCCACTAGTACCTGATAACCTCATTACATAGTAGGCAGTTAAAAACAATAAAAGAATTTTGTCATTGGTCTTGGTTAACTCCATTACATTCATACATATATACAATATTATAATTATATTTGCATAGATTGTATGATAACCAGGAAATATAACTAAAATCAGCAAATGACTATAACTGCAGTAGTCATGGAGATCAATATTTTGACAGTAGGTTACTCGTTAAGGGTTAAAAAAATGAGTATCTTTTTAATAGCATAGATGAAAATTTAAATTAAGTATATCTCTCTCTTACTATAAATGCAAATTTTGCTGAATTTTCATCAGCATTTCAACCCTTGGTGGGGACAAATCTGAAAATGAGGCTTCACAGTCAGAGTTAAATCACTTTTATTTTAATTTTAATAATTTACTGTACTGTATTTGTATTTTAGTTTTGTTAGACCATTTATATTTGTTTCCTAAACAACTTTGTGTATCTGTAAGAATTGTGTTGCATCATAATGGTTTTAGATGCTATATAATATTTACAGTACTGTATATACTTAGCTGTTGGAAGTGATGATCTTAGGAATCGGTTAGAGAGAACTTAACACTTTCACGCTCTGGGCGCACGACCTCCCCACTACCGCGGGTGGGTTTGGGTATTCCACAGGAACGCGCAGTTATTCTGAAAAGTGAATACTCTTTTCAACTTATGACAAGAATTGAGGTGACAAAGATATTCAATTTGGTATCAATGTGTTCGCAATAGAATTCTCCATAGGAGTAAATGCATATAAACTCCAAAAGCCCGGCTTACCACCCACAGCAACAGAGAAAGTGCGAGCGAGTGACCCGGGAGCGTGCAAGAGTGATAAAATGTGTACACTCTTTTCACTTTGGTCACCTCAATTTTTGTCCTAGGTTTTTCATTTTGGTATCAATGGGTTTGCAATAAATTCTCTAGAGGAGTATATGCATACAAAATAAAAAAAACCTGGTCGCTGTCCACCCGCCGACAAGTTAAAGACGGGCCAAGTGTTACCCGCGAAGGAGCGCCCAGAAGCCCACCCGCTACACCCCCAATTCCCACCCACAAATGTTTAGTATATTTTCATCAATTTTCATGTTACAGCACTTATTTTGGTATGAAATTTTTTCTAATAGAATGCTTTAGATGGATACTTGCATGTAAGGGCAAATTGAAGAACAATATTGCAAACAAATCACTTGGGCTATTCTGCTTTGAGTACTATTCAATACTCACTTTCCCCTTCAGAGCAGGAAAGATTGCTGAAATAGAGGGAATACAGAGTACATGTACAGCACGCATAGCCAGGAAAAAGCATCTAAACTATTGGGATCATCACAAAGCTCTCAAAATGTACTCTCTAGAAAGGAGACAAGAGAAGTATGAAATTATATAGACATGGAAAATATTGGAGGGCATGATCCCTAATTTGCACGTAAAATAGCAACACTGTCATGAATGATATGAAAGGAAATGCAGAATAGAACCAGTGAAAAGTAGAGGTAGAGGTGCCATGGACTTAGAGAACTGTATGAACATCAGAGGCCCACGGTTGTTCAGTATCCTCCCAGCAGAAATAAGAAATATTGTCAGAACAAAAGTGGAAGTCTTCAAGAAAAAACTAGACAGTTTTCTACAAGAAGTGCCTGATCAACCGGGCTGTAGTGGATATGTGCTGCTGCGGGTCACTCGCTTGTCGGCGAGAAGCAACAGCCTGCCGGACCAAACTCTCACAAGCCACAAGCCCCGAGCTGGGCTTGGGGAGTAGAATAACTCCCAGAACCCCATCCAAGTTCAATCCAGGTACTGACTACCTTCCATCAGTTGGGAGTTTTTTGGTGTTA
>NC_091172.1:14063217-14309199 GCF_040958095.1 Procambarus clarkii | reverse complement strand
AAAGATTTTTTCAATGTCAGAGTAGTAGACAAATGGAATGCATTACATAGTGATGTGGTGGAGGCTGACTCCATACACAGTTTCAAGTGTAGATATGATAGAGCCCAATAGGCTCAGGAACCTGTACACCTGTTGATTGACGGTTGAGAGGCGGGACCAAAGAGCCAGAGCTCAACCCCCACAAGCACAAGTAGGTAAGCACGTGCGCGCACGCGCACACGCACGCACGCACGCACGCACACACGCACGCACACGCGCGCACACACAAACACACACACACACCCACCCACCCACCCACCCACCCACCCCAAAGAGCCAGAGCTCAACCCCCGCAAGCACAATTAGGTGAGTACCACGCGCGCGTAGACAGACAGAGAGAGAGAGAGAGAGAGAGAGAGAGAGAGAGAGAGAGAGAGAGAGAGGAGAGAGAGAGAGAGAAAAAGAGAGAGAGAGAGTGAGAGAGAGAGTGGGAGGGAAAGGAGGGAAACTGAAATAACATGTTATAACATGGGCCTTGAGCCGGTTTCATGGTGTTTTTGTCCATCTTGACTCCAATAGGAGACTCGTCTGCCCCCTGCTACCTTCCCCTCCACCCCTTCCTTATAACAATATTTTATTCAGGAAAAATACATACATAGATGCAGAGTTACAAACATACTAGATTTATAGATAGAATTAGCACATACAATATCTAAAGTCACTAATACGCATAGCGTTTCGGGCACAGCCTTCCTCTCCTTTCCTCTCTATCTTCCCTCCCCTTCCCCTCCTCCTTCTTTCCCCTCCACATCTTTTCTTTCCTCTTCTCCTTCCTCTTTTCCCTCCTCTCCCTCCCCTCGGCCCATGTTAATTGATCCCCTGTCGCCCACTCGGCCCCGCCTCCTTCCCCTGTCGCCCACTCGGCCCCTCCTCCCTTCCCCTGTCGCCCACTCGGCCCCTCCTCCCTTCCCCTCCCTCGGCCCCACCTCCCCTTCCCCTCCCTCGGCCCCACCTCCCCTTCCCCTCCCTCCCCTTCCCCTCCCTCCCCTTCCCCTCCCTCCCTCTCCCTCCCTCCCTCGGCCTCGCCTCCCCTCCCCTCCCCTCCCCTCCCCTCCCCTCCCTCCCTCCCTCCCTCCCTCCCTCCCTCCCTCCCTCCCTCGGCCCCGCCTCCGTCAATCTCCAGTACACATTTCGTGTCTGGATGCACGAAAAACCACGTGCCTCCAGACACTGTAATTTGCTTTGGGAAAATCTGGCAAATTGTTTAGACGGTTACCAGGTTAGTTGGCTTACACAGAAAGCGAAATGCACCGCCCTCTCTCCATCCCTTCTCTCCCGCTTGTACAGTGAACTAAATGTGCCTGGTAGGTCGGGCGCTAACTCCTGGAACCCCGACCATCCACTTTAGCAGGAAATATTATATTGTATACAACTCAGAATTACGATATTTACAAAATACACGAAAGATAAGCAGAGGTAGCTCACTGCTGTGAAATACAGTATAGCGGCAGGAGAGATTGCTGAAATAGAGGGAATACAGAGAACATATACGGCTCGCATAGACGCGATAAAACACCTAAATTATTGGGATCGTCTCAAAGCTCTCCAAATGTACTCACTAGAAAGGAGACGAGAGAGATACCAAATAATATACACATGGAAGATACTGGAGGGCTAAGTACCAAATCTACACATTAAAATAATAACGTACTGGAGTGAACGATATGGAAGAAAATGCAGAATAGAACCAGTGAAGAGGAGAGGTGCCATAGGCACAATCAGAGAACACTGTATAAACATCAGGGGTCCGCGGTTGTTCAACGTCCTCCCAGCGAGTATAAGAAATATTGCCGGAACAACCGTAAGAGAAAACTAGATAATTTTCTTCAAGAAGTGCCGGACCAACCGGGCTGTGGTGGGTATGTGGGCCTGCGGGCCGCTCCAAGCAACAGCCTGGTGGACCAAACTCTCACAAGTCAAGCCTGGCCTCGGGCCGGGCTTGGGGAGTAGAACAACTCCCAGAACCCCATCAACCAGGTATCAACCAGGTATAGGGTACTGAGCCTAAGTAATTTTAATAGAGTAAAGATCTGTGGGTGATAAGGAATAATGACCAAAAACCAAAAACGACAACTAAAAAGTAATGTGAATAAATGTTCAAAATAAGGCAAATATAATATTGGGGATCATTTAGAAGCGTAAGGAATAAGACCTCTAATGTTATCCTTCATTATGTTTTACCTTGCCCTTGTTAGGCTCCATATAGATTATGGTGTGTACACACGAGGATTATCAAGTTAATAATAGAAATTAGAAAGCTCCCATATCAAGAAGAGAGATTAAGAAAACTTAATTTCCATTCTTTGGAATATTGACAAATAAATGGATACATTTGACCATAAGCATTTTAGAACACCGTAGCAGGCGTGGTTGGCCATACTGTGTGGGCCAGTTATCTTGAGGTGGTTCAAAGTGTCTGTTAGTGTCCCGCGGCCTCGTCCCTGACCTGGCCTCGTCCCTGACCTGGCCTCGTCCCCTGACCTGACCTCGTCCCTGACCTCCCGATTGTTGATCTATTGATTTATTATGCACCCCATACCATCCCGTGGGGGGTGGTGGAAAGGGTTACAGAGGCACATAATGGGTTCAGGAACCTAACCCGCAGAGTGCATTTAGTTAAGCAAGTGACAATCTTGTGAAGTTAGTTACACAATTGTTGATTTAGTCAGACAGACTGTTATTTGCCGCGTCTCGAAAACTGACGTAGATTGATTAGGTACCCCTTAGAGGTGCTTGATTGATGGGGTTCTGCGAGTTGTTCTACTCGCCAAAATCGGTCTTGACTTGTGAGAGTTTGGTCCACCAGGCTGTTGCTTGGAGCGGCCCGCAGGCCCACATACCCACCACAGCCCGGTTGGTCCGGCACTCCTTGGAGAAAACAATCTAGTTTCCTCTTGAAGATGTCCACGGTAGTTCCGGCAATATTTCTTATGCTTGCTGGGAGGACGTTGAACAACCGTGGACCTCTGATGTTTATACAGTGTTCTCTGATTGTGCCTATGGCACCCCTGCTCTTCACTGGTTCTATTCTGCATTTTCTTCCATATCGTTCACTCCAGTACGTTGTTATTTTACTGTGTAGATTTGGGACCTGGCCCTCTAGTATTTTCCACGTGTATATTATTTGGTATCTCTCTCTCGTCTCCTTTCTAGAGAGTACATTTGGAGAGCTTTGAGACGATTCCAATAATTTAGGTGCTTTATCGCGTCTATGCGTGCCGTATATGTTCTCTGTACTCCCTCTATTTCAGCACTCTTTCCTGCCCTGAAGGGAGAAGCGAGTTCTGAGCAGTACTCAAGACGGAACAATATCAAGTGATTTGAATAGTACAACCACTATGATGGGATCCCTGGATTTGAAAACTCTCGTAATCCATCCTATCATTTTTCTGGCTGACGCAATATTTGCTTGGTTATGCTCCCTAAACGTTAGGTCTTTCAAATCCAGGGTGCTTTTCAAGTCCCCATTTAAACAATGATATTGGTCGACTAGTTATGCCCTATATGCTTAGAGGCAGAGTGTTGAAAAGTCTTGGGCCTATAATGTTTATACAATTGTCTTAACGTACCCATTGCACCTCTACTTACCGAAAGGCATGTTTGCACATTGTGATATGCCTTTTGCTCTCGTAAGAAGTAATTTCCGGGTATAGATATTATATCCCACTAATATTTTCTTGGTGTCAATTATTTTATATTTCTTGTCTGCACTGCAAGGAGTGAAGCTTGAGAAATTTTAAGCGGTCCCAAAATTTGTATTTTATTGAATGTGAAGGTTTTCTGCACGGTCAACAGGTCAGCAAAGTCTCCAGCGTTTAATATTGCCTTGCCTTGCCTTGCCTTGCCTTGCCTTACATGTAAGGTAGTTGTTAGTATGCATCGGTACTCCACCCTAGATTACCACCAGTATCTTAAAAGATAGAATTTAAATACTTCAATTTTCACCCATATTCCGATCCTATCAATTCTTGAAACCTGTAAACTGTTCGTTAATTAGTTCGCTTAGCCATGCCAGTATTAATATGTACCAACAAGTTTACCATGACAGAGGTGTACAGTATACCTGCAATAATAGTGCTGACAGAAAAAACTGCTGGAAAACAGTCCTTAAATGTATCTGCTATAATTTACGAACATAAGTTAACCTGCCGTATGGATCAGACCATCAAGGCGGTCTCGCTCGCACAGGAACCAGAAGAAACTCCTCGTAATGTACAGTAACGATAAATCAAAGAAGACTACATTAAGATATAGTGTAAAGCGTCTTCAGCCATCGAAACCTTACCTGGAGACGGTCTCGGGAGGTCTTCTTTTCCCCGAGCCCGGCCTGAGGCCAGGCTCCATGTGTGATAACTTGGTCTAATAGGCTTTTGCTTGCAGCTGCCCGCTGGCCCACATATCCACTACAACCCGGTTGATCCAGTACTTCTTGCAAGAACTTAAATGAAAGTTCTTGAGTGAAAGTAAACAGAAGAAATTAAAGTGAAATGATTGAAACACCATTAAACCAAATTACATTCAATTGATAGTTTCTATTCCTCGTAATAAATTAAATGTTCATAATTATAAGCTATAAATAAAAATCCTTGATCAACCGGGCTATGATCCATATGTCAGGCTGTTAATAGCTACATCTAACAGCCTGGTTGACCAGACCACTAACCAGGCGGTCTGGTCAGAAACTGGGCCCCGGAGACGCTGATCTGGTTACCTTGAAATGATTTCTGGGCTTAGCGTCCCCGCGGCCCGGTCCTTGACCAGGTCTCCTTTTTGTTACATACCCCCAAGAAGCAGCCCGTAGCAGCTGTCTAACTCCCAGGTACCTATTTACTGCTAAATGAACATGGGCATCAGGGTGAAAGAAACTACATGTTTGTTTCCGCCTCTACCGGGGATCGAACCGGAAATTCAGGACTACGAATCCGAGGTTCTGCCCACTCAGCCGCCCCTGTTTATAAATGAAAAACGGTTTACACACACGACTCAGAACTGATGACGTCCGAACACTTCCAATCATATACGGTATATTAGTTTGTAGTGTGACTGACTAGATGAACAATTGTGTAACTAGAGGGGTCCATGAGAGGTGGGCTAGTTACGCCTCTTATGTTTAGACGGAGCGTGTTGAGTAGACTTGGTCTATTGATGAAAGTATTGCTGCTACAGTACCATCTCCTCTTGTGTGGTTACTTACCGTCTACCAGGCACTTCTCACCCTTCACACCACAACCTCTCATATAACCTGTGTACAACACCTGGACCCGAGGGAAGGCCAATATAGGGCGTCAATACTACCACATGCACTTCACCATTTTTTATTATTATTTTTTTGGGGAGTAAAGAGGATTGTTGTCAATACTGGCTCCCTCCTCCTCCATCCCCCCTCTCCCTCCTCCACCCCCCCCCTCCTCCACCCCCCCTCCCCTCCTCCACCCCCCCTCTCCCTCCTCCACCCCCCCCTCTCCCTCCTCCACCCCCCCCTCTCCCTCCTCCACCCCCCCCTCTCCCTCCTCCACCCCCCCTCTCCTCCTCCACCCCCCCCCTCTCCCCTCCACCCCCCCTCTCCCTCCTCCACCCCCCTCTCCCTCCTCCACCCCCCCCTCTCCCTCCTCAACACCCCTCTCCCTCCTCCAACACCCTCTCCCTCCTCCTCCACCCCTCTCCCTCCTCCTCCACCCCTCTCCCTCCTCCTCCACCTCCCTCCTCTTCTATGTCCCCCCAACTTCCCCCTCCCTCTCCTCCCTCCTAGTACCAAGCAATAATACTACTAGGGGGAGCTGCCGCAAACAACCCCTTCCCTGCTTCTTGTTTGTTCCTGCTATACTCGTTGATTATGTCAGCTGAGTTGTTAGCTATATGTCGACGCTTGATATATTGGTAGTGTATACTGGGTGTGGGATGGTGAACGTTGCCGAGCGTCCTCACCCAAACGTGCAGAATGGTTCGTGTGCAGACAGGCGCGAGGGAGCCAGCTCGTACATGGCAATGTTTTCAGGCCACACAAAGCTAACGAGGAATATAATTACCGAGGAGAACTACAGAAAATTACATGAATACCGTGACAAAACTTCAGGAGTGTGTAAACAAGTAGTTGCTAAAATGCAATCCCAACAAGTGTTACATAATTAAGATAACTGGGAAAATGTATACCACAAGGGGGGGGGGGGTAATTACAGGAAACGGAGAGAGAGAGAGAGATCTGGAAGTGGATACCATTCCAACACTACACCAGCAGCCCATGTTAACAGGGCTGCTGGCTCGACTTGTGCCCTCACAAGTCAAGCCTGGTCTAGGGCCGGGCTTGGGCAGTAGAAGAACTCCCAGAACCCCATCAGCCAGGTATCAAGCAGGGCGACATCGGCAACGTAGTTTTGGGGGTAAGCTGGCCAACATTAGTATCTAAATCAGTGCTCTTTCATGACAATCTACACGGCCTTTGTTAGACCAGTACTGAATCCACTGGCATACAATCCACACCGCGTGTAACAACAACAAAATTGAAACAGTATTGAGATTTTTCCACAGGATTAGTGCCAGAGCCGAGAGAGTAAAGGTGCGAGGATAGAGTAACAGAACTGGAGCTCACAACCTACGGGGAAGAAATATCAACATGTGTGATATGATTACAAATACTGAAGGGAATAGACAAGCTGGTCAAGGACAACCTCTTTAAAGTGAGAAAATAGCACAAGAGTTCAAAGGTGGAAGCTGGAAACTCAAACAAGTGGAAGAAGTGTAAGGAAATACTTGTGCATGAACGGGGGTTTAACAAATGGAGTGCACTGAAAGAAGTTGTGGAAGCCACCGCCATCTACAACTTTAAAGCCAGATTCGGCAAAGAATTCGAACATAAAAATTATTAAATTATAAGGCAAGAGGTAGGAGGTGGTTAGTATGCGGGGGCATAAAGCGCTAGACCTGGCTGCTGTGTAGCCAGTGATAGGTAATATAGTTATATATAAAAGAGGAGGGGAGTTTTGAGCCGTGGTGGTGGTGACCTTGACGGCTCACTACAACTATTACCGGAAGTTACAGGTAATGGTTCCTCTGGCGGATGTGCGGGTGACAGTCTGGGCTTGTGTGTGTGTCACTGCGTCTCCTCTACTGGTGGTGCTATCACTAGCACCCATCAACGGCCTCTTACACTTTCTTTCTCCATGGTATTATTCGCGTGGCCTTCTTGCTTGGACATTGTATTTGCTTTCTGAGAATGAGTCCAAGCCAGCCAGCAGTTAGCCTACGTCAGGGTCAAGGTCTGAAGGTCAGCTATAACAGACCACAAACTTTTATATACCTGCCAACCTAACAGTGACACCTTTAACCCAACTCATCCTCTATAACTGATAGTACATATAGCTACTATGGATCAAAATATCATCTGTTGTTCCTGAATAAATCAGATTTAATATTGGAATTTTAAAGGCATTAATGCTTAAAGCATCTTGTAGTTAATTGTTACGGTCAAAATTATACAAACATAACTCCAGCAAAATATTTGCTCAGGGGTTCAGTAAAGACAAAAGTAGCGATATTAAGAGTCAGTACATTACAATACTTGGAGAAACTAATTATATACAAACCTGGGACAGATGAGCTACCTACCAGAAAAATTATAAAAATTCCAAATATCCATTAACAATACTTAGCAACGTACCAATCAACTGAAAACTAGCAGATGTTTTACTATATTTTATTTATTTATTTATTTATTATTTAATATTTAAGATGGGCCAATATTTAACAAAAAGGGAAACAGAGATGTGGGCCATAGGTATAATATATATCCATTACGGATTTTATATATATATATATATATATATATATTATATATATATATATTATATATATATATATATAATATATATATATATATATATATAATAATAATAATAATAATATAATATAAAATATGAAGCAGCAGCTAAGAACTTGAGCGCAAGCGGCAGATACATCATAATTTAAACGTAGAAAATAGTAGAGGGGCTGGTCCCAAACCTGCACACAGAAATAACCTCACATGAGACCAGAAGACATGGCAGGATGTGCAGAATACCCCCGTTGAAGAGCAGAGGTGCAACAGGTACTCTGAGAGAGAACTATCAACGTCAGAGGCCCGAGACTGTTCAACACGCTTCCACTATACATAAGGGACATAACTGGCAGACCCCTCACAGTGTTCAAGAGAGAACTTGATAAACACCTCCAAAGGATACCTGATCAACCAGGCTGACTCATACGTCAGGCTGCGAGCAGCCGCGTCCAACAGCTTGGTTGATCAGTCCAACAAGCAGGAGGCCTGGTCAAGGACCGGGCCGTGGGGACGTTGAGCCCCGAAAATCATCGTAAGGTACCCGCAAGGTAAGGTAGGACAGTTACAGCTCTGCTCTTGTGCCAGGTGGTGGTGTGTACCTGGTAAGTGAATCCACTACGGGCTCACCATAGCCCGTGCTACTTGGAACGTTTTGTTCAGAGTAGCTGAATCTAAATCCTCCTCCTCCTCCTCTTTACTCCCCCCCCCCAAAAAAAAAGGAAATCCTTAGTAGTAGACCACACGAGGAAAGTAGGTGAAGTAGAAAGTAGATAAAGAAAAATCCGAAATATTTTTTCACGTATGCAAAATCAGTCTAAAACCTCGACCAGTATTGGACCTTTAATTACAACTGAAGGTACGTACATAGAGTTGACAGCAAAGAAATTAGTGAAATTCTAAGAAGCCAGTATGAGGCTATGTTTAGCACACCAATAAACAACATGAAGTTGATGATCCAGACAGTTTCCTTTATGAATGACATTCAAGCTGCAGATAACATAACAGATATTAACGCGAACTCGGAAGACTTGCACTCATCTCCTGGGCCGGACTCATGGAATTCAATATTCATTAAGAAATATAAAGTACCAGTAGCAAGAGCGCTCAGCATAATATGGAGAAAGCCTGGATACAAGGGAGATACCAGAGTTACCACCCTTGAGACTAAATAGGTTCTTCTCCCCGCAGTGTAAAGAAATGATAATAAATCGGCCTTGCAACAAATGTCTAGGGGTATAGATACATCACTGCATAAAATGGAGAACAATATATTCATGCTAAGGGGGACAAACATAACAACAATTAAATGTATAAATAATAGCCAGAAATATTCTTCAGCATGCAAAATCATAGAATAACATTAATTATTGAGACGAGCAATATCACCAGAACATGGATTAATAAAAGAGATATACAACCATCTAACCAGATAATTAACATTTGGGCTAAAATAACAGTGACCAATGACTTAAAACACGACTCCTCTCGACAACAGCCGCCACGCTTCTGCACACGCTTTGGTCCGCAGGCCAAGCGTCTACCAAAAAATCAAATAAACATCCACATAAACATTGTGGAAATTCTAATAACAAAATGTAGTACTAATATTCAAAACATTATTAATCTAAAGAGTAGTAAACACTGGTACAACATTCCATACAAAATAACGGCAACCAAAATATGGGAATTAATCAAGGTAAAACTATAAACACTCGATTGACAACAATGTTCCCACACTGGCCATATCCAAATATGGTCAACCGTCCACACGGAGAAACTACATGAGAAATCTAACACAAAAGCCTCATACAATATAATGCAACTCAGGCACACTTCAGCATGCTATAATATATAACATACAAAATCTTATATCATATAACAGGATGCTATATTAATTAATTATAGAACAAGATAATAAAGTAATAAGAATCAAGAGTAATGTTAGAATCCTAGTGAGATTCGTAACAACCAGCAGCACTTAATCAGCAGGTACAGCTCCGCTGCACAAGGGGGGGGAGTAAAGCCTTGGCAAAAAACTATAGACCAGTTGCACTAACACGTCACATAATAAAAGTTTTTGAAAGAGTGATTAGGAATCAAATTTCTAGTTTTATGGAAAATAATGGACTTCTCAACCCTGGACAACATGGATTTAGAGCGGGAAGATCCTGTCTCTCACAGTTACTCAACCACTATGGGAGAACATAGATGGAATTACAAATAAAGCAAATGAACTTGGAGAATGGGTACCAGAGGAAAACCCAGACATAATAGCTCTCACAGAAACAAAGCTAACGGAAACCATAACAAATGCAGTGTTCCCACAGGACTATTATGTTATGAGGAAAGAGAGAGAAGAAAGAGGTGGGGGTGGTGAAGCCCTGTTGGTAAGAAAAGGCTGGGATTTTGAGGAGATGGTTGTTCAGGGATGTGAAGATTTCAGTGACTACATAACAGGTACAATAACAACTGGAGGGCAAAAAATTATAGTCGTAGTCATATATAATCCACCACCAAATGACAGAAGACCCAGACAGGAACAATGATAAAAACAACATGGCCACCATTAACATAACAGAGAGAGCAGCTTCTGTTGCTAGCAGAAATGGATTTGGACTACTAATCATGAGACTTCAACCATGGGAAGATAGATTGGGAGAACAGAGACCCACATGGAGGACCAGAAACGTGGAGACCTAAGCTGCTGGACGTGGCAACAAGAAACTTTCTAAGCCAGCACATCAAGGAACCAACAAGAATGAGAGAAGATGAACCAGCAATGCTTGGTTTGATATTTACCCTAAATGAGTGGGATATAAGGGAAGTCAAGATGGAAGCACCCTTGGGAATGAGTGATCACAGTGTATTGAACTTTGGAGTACCTGGTAGAGCTAGGAATTATCTCCCCCCCAAAAGAACTAGGAAACAAAAGGCTGGCATATGGAAAGGGAAATTATGAGATGAGAAGCTTCCTAAGGGAAATACCTTGGGACACAGACCTCAGAGCTAAGTCTGTACAAGATATGATGGACTATGTCACCCAAAAGTGTCAGGAGGCAGTAAGCAGATACATCCCGGCCCAAAAGGAAAAAATCAGAGAAGCAAAAGAAGAATCCATGGTATAATAAGGCATGTATGGAAGCAAAGAAACTGAACAAAAGGGCGTGGAGGAACTTTAGGAATAACAGAACACCAGTAAACAGAGAGAGATACCAGAGAACCAGGAATGAGTATGTCAGGGTGAGAAGAGAAGCAGAGAAAAGTTATGAAAATGATATAGCAAACAAAGCCAAGACCGAACCAAAGCTATTCCACAGTCACATCAGAAGGAAAAAAACAGTGAAAGAACAGGTAGTGAAACTTAGAACAGGCGAGGACAGGTATACAGAGAATGACAAAGAAGTGTGTGAAGAACTCAACAAGAGGTTCCAGGAGGTCTTCACAACAGAACAAGGTGAGGTCACTGTGCTAGGAGAAAGGGACGTAAACCAGGCGGCCTTGGAAGGGTTCGAAATTACGAGAGAGGAGGTCAAGAGACACCTGCTGGATCTGGATGTTAGAAAGGCTGTTGGTCCAGACGAGATCTCGCCATGGGTACTGAAAGAGTGTGCAGAGGCACTTTGCTTGGCACTCTCCATAGTGTATAGTAAGTCACTGGAGACGGGAGACCTACCAGAAATATGGAAGACGGCGAATGTGGCCCCAATATACAAAAAGGGCGACAGGCAAGAGGCATTGAACTACAGGCCAGTATTTTTGACTTGTATACTATGCAAGGTGATGGATAAGATCGTGAGAAAAAACCTGGTAGCACATCTGGAGAGAAGGGACTTCGTGACAAATCGCCAACATGGATTCAGGGAGGGTCAATCTTGCCTGACTGGCTTAATAGAATTCTACGACCAGGTGACAGAGATTAAGCAAGAAAGAGAGGGCTGGGCGGACTGCATTTTCTTGGACTATCGGAAAGCCTTTGACACAGTACCGCATAAGAGGCTGGTACATAAGCTGGAGAGGCAGGCAGGTGTAGCTGGTAAGGTGCTCCAGTGGATAAGGGAGTACCTGAGCAGTAGGAAGCAGAGAGTTACAGTGAGGGGTGAGACCTCAGATTGGCGTGAAGTCACCAGTGGAGTCCCACAGGGCTCTGTACTCGGTCCTGTCTTATTTTTGATATATGTAAATGATCTCCCGGAGGGTATAGATTCATTTCTCTCAATGTTTGCGGACGATGCCAAAATTATGAGAAGGATTAAGACAGAGGAGACTGATTGAGGCTTCAAGAAGACCTAGACAAGCTGAAGGAATGGTCAAATAAATGGTTGTTAGAGTTTAGCCCAAGCAAATGTAATGAAGATAGGTATAGGGAGCAGGAGGCCAGATACAAGGTACCATCTGGGAGATGAAATACTTCAAGAGTCAGAGAAAGAAAAAGACTTGGGGGTTGATATCACGCCAGACCTGTCTCCTGCAGCCCATATCAAGAGGATAACATCAGCGGCATATGCCAGGCTGGCCAACATAAGAACGGCATTCAGAAACTTGTGTAAAGAATCATTCAGAACTTTGTATACCACATATGTTAGGCCAATCCTGGAGTATGCAGCTCCAGCATGGAGTCCATATCTAGTCAAGGATAAAACTAAACTGGAAAAGGTTCAAAGGTTTGCCACCAGACTAGTACCCGAGCTGAGAGGTATGAGCTACGAGGAGAGACTACGGGAATTAAACCTCACTTCGCTGGAAGACAGAAGAGTTAGGGGGGCGGGGACATGATCACCACATTAAAGATTCTCTCACACACACAGGTAGATAAAGATAGGGTAGATAAAGACAGTCTATTTAACACAAGGGGCACACGCACTAGGACACAGGTGGAAACTGTGCCCAAATGAGCTCATAGATGTTAGAAAGAACTTTTTAGTGTCAGAGTGGTTGACAAATGGAATGCATTAGGAAGTGATGTGGTGGAGGTTGACTCCATACACAATTTCAAGTGTAGATATGATAGAGCCCAATAGACTCAGGAATCTGTGCACCTGTTGATTGACGGTTGAGAGGCAGGACCAAGGAGCTAAAGCTCAACCCCCGCAAGCACAACTAGGTGAGCACACACACACACACACACACACACACACACACACACACACACACACACACACACACACACACACACACACACACACACACACACACACACACACACACACACACACACACACACACACACACACACACACACACACACACACACACACACACACACACACACACACACACACACACACACACACACACACACCCCCCCCCCCCCCCCCACCCACCCCCCACACACACACACACACACACACACACACACACACACACACACACACACACACACACAGGCGCCGTGGTTCTTGGCCTGGGTTTCAGCTGTCCTCGGCCTTGATTCATGGGTCATCCCAATGTACTGCGACCCATTACGTTACTCATGCCTCGTGTTGCTGACCCATGAGTCTTCCTGCAGTCATGTGATTTTCCAAAATAGAATTTCAACCATGGCTACCATAATGGTACTGGTCCCCGGGGATTGCCTTCTAGGAAAGGATCAATGCAGGGCGGGATATTCCAGCCGGGGTGCTGCCACCGCCACCTACTTCACTTTAACACCATCACCAACGACCATATTAGTATAATAACTCCTACATACACAGTTATATATACATAGGATGATTTGGGTGCATCCTCATAATGCACCCAAAATTTGCCAGTGCAGGCTACTGAACATATGGCCCTGTATGACTAACCATCCTGCGAGATGAGGACTTATAGTATCACTGCTGCCTTATTCACTCTTGTGTTGATGATGATATCCTCATAATACACTCAAGAGTTTGCCAGTGCAGATTACTTATCACATGCCTCTGTATGACTTACCATCCTGTGTGATGGGAATTTTAGCATCATGTAGCTAGTTTTGTGACACTGTTCTCCCCTTCAAATGGCAGGGCAGAACAAACGTCTAGTGCAGCTGCACACATGCAGGTTTTTCTAAATGTGTTTATAAAACAAAACAAAATTCCTTAAGGTTAATTTAATTTAGTACAGTAGTTTCATTGCTCCATAATAACTCCATGAAAGGGAAGAAGGGCTAAACAGAGGGGAGGGAATGAAGAGGGGGAGGATAGGGAAAGACGTTGAAGGTAAGAACGGAAGGGAGGAGGGGCATAGGATGAGGGGGGAAGGGAGGACAGGCAAGGAAGAAAAAGATAAGGGGGGGGGGGGTGAAACTGGACGTTAATGTGAATAAAATTTGAGAATGTTTAATTTCCCTTTATGGTCATTGGAATATTTCCAACTTTATTTATGTGCAATCTCCTTCAGTTTTCCTTGACAAAAAAACTAGTCCATTATAAAGAAAATATTATTAGTAATTTGTTTCAAATGCTTGTTCATGTGTACAAGTGCATAACTAAACCCCACCCACAAATCTCAAATCACGTCATTTTTAGGCACTTTGAAAATTTTCATTCATATTTTTATTTTCATTATAACCAAATCTATCAAAGGTAGATTTGTATATTCTGTTTGAAAGTAGGCTTATGTAACATGATTACTGCACACTCTAGTGCGCTCAGTCACGGTGGGTCATGGTCTCTTAATAATTTTGGAAGTGATGTCTTCAGCTTTGCCATTTTGTTGTTTTGGCAGTGAACCATATTTTATCCATAAGTTATTTACTAAAACATTTTAATTGTTCCTTTTGATTTGATAAAATATTAAGCTTACTGGGGGTAGTTTTGTTTTATCTTGTATACCCTTTCTATTGTAGTCTTATTATTTATAAGTTTTATGGAAAATTTTTATCATTATCTCTTTATTAGTGTTTGTTCTAGTAAGTACTGTATATGTTATTAATGGTGGTGATTTACTGAATGAATTAACCATGTATATATGCTTAGTTGTATCTAGGCTTCTGATGATTAACACAACACTTATCTTTTTTCTCCAGATGGAGGAGCTACAGATGGCAGCCCTAAAGATGCTCAGGACTCAAAAGATGGCAAACCTCGTCCGCCACCTGTTGACGTAAGTTGCTCCGACAAGCGTTAATAAAATGGCCAGATATATTGTCACAGATCATGCAATAATTTGATTAGGTTTTCCGCTGACAGCAGATGGGCTATCATTGTTACCTTCTTTACACCACACTGGTTGTTTCTCTTCTAAATCATTACTTTGTGGCCAGGCTTTGAAGAGTAAAACAACTATCTGCATGCCACCATTTCTCTGTCGGTGGATGCTTTATTGACTGATCCTGTTTCCTTGGTTCCCTGTTCCAGCGCTGACATTTCCCAGGTAGTTCATAGTGTCCTGAAGTCTAATGAGCCTGCAGGCTACCCTCAGGTCCATGACGTTTGTAAATGTGTGGCTTTGGCTGCCATCTTTAATATGCTCTGGGCTGATATTCAAGCTCAGGGATTTGAGCATTCTAACAGGGTGCTTGTGGCCTGTGTTACGGCCACTATGGGTCGCAACCGGGTTCTTTGCTGGAGGAACCAAAGTACTAGTATCCGACCCCAAGTCGGTAGTGGCTTTCAAGGAGTGAGTTTGGTAACGCAAGTAAAACACAAGGGGGAAGTTGAAAGGAATACGACATTTCATCAATTATCAATATATTCACATTATCACTTTCCCATCACCTTAAATAGAATCATAAACGAAGTATTACTACACTGATATATACACGTGTCGCTCTCATAGGACACTAAGCGCTCCTCGATGCTCGTGCAATGCAGCTTTGTCAACTTCCGTGTTTCCTCAACACACAGTACCGTCCTCAACCAGTACTGGGAAACACCAACGAGTCTACCCTAGCCACGGGCCAGCCTATCTACAGTCTCACTAGGTGCTCCTTGTGAACGCCCACAATCACTCTCCAGCCTGGTGCTGGCAGAGAACATCAGCCTCCCCCTGCTGAGCCTCTACACGAACAAATACAAGGGTAACGAACCCCTGGCAGGAGCTTCTTGCAACTAGCTAGTTACACTCCTTCGTAGCACCTCACTGTCAGTCGTCTCTTCCTCTAGCTAGTCCCGGGATACGCCACGGGAGTATCACGGGAGACATCTCCCGTCACGCAGGGGTGCAGTCGCACCTCCACAGATCTCCACAGATGGCTCAAAAGGGCCACCACTTTCGGGCTATTCATGCCCGTGCCACCTTTTGGGTGGCTTAATCTTCATCAATCGGGATACGCCGAATTCTGTCACTGCCACTTCACAGGCAGACAGCAGATACTGCTCAGTTCCTCTTTGGTGGCGGCTCACTGCTCACATAAAGCAGAATGGAGTAGAGAGATAATGGCTGCCCTGGGTAGACTGCCTGTCTTCGTACCACCTCAGCCCTACGTCGCCTGTGTGGATACAGACACCTCATCAGTAAACTGCCCAGTACTTGGGACACTAGGAAATACAACTTACGGACTCTGACATTGACATACACCTCCTCCCACAATAGATGGCGCTGATTTTCTAGGCGCCACCTCAGAGGTCAGCTACAGCGACCCATCGAGCTGACCAGGGCAGGAATCTAGCGTCTCTTGCAGGTATCATACTGCCACCATCAGATGGCGTCGTCCATTTTGTGGGGGTTTAGGGAGCAGACTCACAGATGGCGTTGACGTCGCTGCTCCATGCTCCGACGATAGAGTTGGGTTCGAAACAGCCTGGTCTTTGGTTAATGTTCCTAGGCCCGGTCAGCCATGTGTGGTTTTGGACCATGTCACCCAGCCTGATTTCTCATCGTCTTGAGAGCCCGCCACGTCTCCTCCTACCCTGTAAATCTCTTACTTGTTTTCTGATTAAATTAACTCAAGAAACCCAGAACTGAATGCCAGTTTCTGGAGGAGCTTCCCTACACAAGGAAGGGAGCAAAGTATTGGCTAAGAATTATAGACCAGTCGCACTAACGTCCCATATAATAAAAATTGAGGCATGGCTCCTCTTGATGTCATTCACCTCGTGTCTTGCATGCCAGCCCTTGGAGCTGGCATGCAAGTCATGCTGTCAATTAGCCCAGCTTCTGCATTGACCAGGGGTCTTGAAGTGGATAGAGTATAACTGTATATTAGCTGGTTATTGATTGCTGGTCTAGATATAGATGAAAGATCCAGGTCTAGAATGAAAGTAAACAAACTGATCGAAACTGTCAATGCGAAAAAGTCCGATCTTCACCTATCAATAATCACTGGAGAATTCAAACTCTGCTATGCATATGGAAACGTCAAAACACACAAACCTGGGAACCCACTGAGTACCAACGCCCACGTACAAGCTGGCTAAATGACTCAACTCGCTGTTGGCACCCTACATACCAAATGTGTTTAGTCTAAGGTCGCCGAAGGAACTCGGTGACCTGTTAAGAGGATCACGGGCCACAAGTGTAAGAGCCTCCCTGGACATAAGTTCAGGGAAGCTCCCTTAGTCACTGTTGACTAATGTGCCCGTGGACAAGACTATTGGAATAATGATGGACAGCGTGTATCGAGATCCGATTAGCTCTCCTCTTGACATACCAGAGAGCATATTAAGAAAGCTGCTTGAAGCTTGGACAAAATAGTCCTGACGGACACATGTACAGTATAAGCAAGTGGACAGCGTCGCCATGGGCTCCCGGCTGAGTGTCTTGTTCGCAAACTTTTACAAGGGTACTATTGAGCAGAGTTCTGGTCGGATTAAACCTAAATCCTGCCATCTACTGCAGGTATGTTGACGACATGTTTGTATAAGTCCAGGATACCGAACGGCCATTGTAATTGAAGGAAGCTTTCGAGCTAAACTCGGTTTTAAACTTCACTTATGAGAAGGAGAGTGGGGGTAAGCTGCCCTTAGATGTAGCAGTCATGCAAAGGAAAGGCAGCTTCCATCATGCAGTACATACTAAGAAGACAAACATGGGGATGTGCCTTAACGCTGACAGTGACTGTCCGGAGAGAAACAAATGGTGTGTTGTGAACGCTTACATCGACCGAGCTCTCACTCACAGCTCTGGGTGGAAGCAGGTACTCACCTAGTTGTACTTGCCTAGTTATGCTTGCGGGGGTTGAGCTTTGTCTCTTTGGCCCGTCAATCAACTGGTGTACAGATTCCTGAGCCTACTGAGCTCTATCCTCGTTGGATACTGGGTGGATAAGGAGTTATATAGAATAAGGCAGATTTTGGTCAACAATGGCTTCTCCAATGGTTACGTCGAAGACATAATAAAAAGGAAGGTGGCGAGGTGTGCAACAGGCAATGGAACAGCTAATACCGCAATACCCGTACTTTTAATAAAATTGTTCTACAGAAACTAATTCTCCACGGCTCTACAAATTAGAGGAAAGAGCCCTAAAAGAGATAATTGAGAGGAACATTACCCCAACTGACATCAACCAAAAGATGAAACTAACAATATATTATAAAAGTAGGAAAACTGCCAACCTGTTAATGAAGAATTCACCTGGCACCAAGAAAAATGCCTGGAAAGAGACCAACGTTGTATACGCCTTCACGTTCCCACTTGGGGATTGTCAGCCCCAACAAACTCAGTATATATAGGCAAGACAACAATGTCTCTCTCAAGGCATTTAACAATGCACAAACAACAGGGCTCCATCAAGGAACATATAATCGCCACACACAACGAGACGATCATCAGTGATATTTTGACGAGCAACACCGAAGTAATTGATAGATACAATGACAATAGAAGATTAGACATCAGTGAAAGGCTGCATATCAAGAAATCTAGACCAGCAATCAATAGCCAGCTAATACACAGTTTCACTACCCACTTCAAGACCCCGGGTCAGTGCAGAAGCAGGACGGAATGACCGTGAGCAACACAAATGCGAACAAGCTTGAATGGTCCCCAACCCAATATGCAACTGATTGCATAGTGCTCCTGGCTGTCTGGATTTGAATCCTTCTGGGGTGTGGAGTTTTCAGTTGCATATTGGCTTGGGGACCATTCAAGCTTGTTTGCTTGCATGTGTGTACTCACCTAGTTATACTCATTAGTTGTGTTTGCGGGGGGTTGAGCTTTGACTCTGGTCCCGCCTCTCAACTGTCAATCAACTGGTCATGGTGTGTGTGTGTGTGTACTCACCTAGTTGTGCTTGTGGGGGTTGAGCTCTGGCTCTTTGGTCCTGCCTCTCAACCGTCAATCAACAGGTGTACAGGTTCCTGATCTATCATATCTACACTTGAAACTGTGTATGGAGTCAGCCTCCACCACATCACTTCCTAATGCATTCCATTTGTCAACCACTCTGACACTAACAAAGCTCTTTCTAATATCTCTGTGGCTCATTTGGGCACTCAGTTTCCACCTGTGTCCCCTTGTGCGTGTGCCCCTTGTGTTAAATAACTTGTCTTTATCTACCCTGTCAATTCTGAAGTTCCAGGAGTTCCTCAGTGGTCAGTTCCTCACTGTGCTCCTCCACTAACTCCTGCACATCAGCAGCATCCAACTCCAGACCCAAAGTTTGCCCCAGAGCAACAATATCATCCACTAGATGCACTTCCGGGTCTTCCACAGGTGCAGATGCAAGTGGAGGACCGAAACCTTCGAAGTCTCACTCAGGGACACCCTCAGGCCATGGTTACGCCATGCAGAGTTTAGGGTCCTCCGTGTCACTCCTTCCCAGGCCTTATCGATCAAACGTAAGGCACCCAGGATATTGAAGTGGTTCTTCCAGAATTCTTTGAGGGTCAGCTCTGTATTGTCTATCACATCAACACACCTCTTCAACAAGGCCTTCATGTAGAATTTCTTAAAATTTGTAATGACTTTCTGGTCCATAGGTTGGAGGAATGGAGTGGTATTGGGAGGAAGGAACTTGGTGATGGATTGATTTTTGGGATAAAATTCTTCTCGCATCTGTGGAGGATGTGCAGGAGCATTATCGAGCACAAGCAAGGCATTGAGTGGCAAGTGCTTCTCTTCAAGATATTTCCTCACTGAAGGGCCAAAAACATCATTGACCCATTCAGTGAAGAATATCCACGTGACCCAGGATTTCTTATTGGACCTCCACATCACATTCAGTCGTGCCTTGTACACTTTACACGCCTTGAACACGCGTGGATTTTCTGAGTGGTAGACGAGCAGCGGCTTGACCTTGCAATCGCCACTTGCATTGGCACAGAGCACGAGAGTAAGTCGATCCTTCATCAGTTTGTGGCGAGGCAAAGATTGTTCCTCCTGTGTGATGTAGGTCCTCTTTGTCATTTTCTTCCAAAAACTGGCCAGTCTCGTCAAAATTAAAAACGTGTTAGGGCAAGAACTCCCTCTAGCAACAAATTCCTGGAACTCTGGTAAAAATTTCTCGGCAGCAGCTTTATCAGAGCTGGCAGCCTCCCCATGTCGCACAACACTGTGGATACCGCTTCTCTTCCTAAATTTCTCAAACCATCCACGGCTTGCCTTAAATATCTCCTCCTCTTCAGACGATGCACCTGGTGTCGTCCTGACAAGGTCCACATACAACTTCTTGGCCTTTGCACAAACAAGAGCTTCAGACACACTATCGCCATGTAATTGCCTTTCATTCATCCAAACTAGCAGTAGCTTTTCAACCTCTTTTAGGATTTTTGGACGTTTCTTGTTAACCTTGGTAACTCCTTTAGCCACCAAGTGTGTTAAATTGTTCCTTCCTCTTCAGAATGGTACAAATAGTTGATGAGGACCTGCCATACTCCCTGACGAGATCAGTCACATGCACACCACGCTCATGCTTTGCTATGATTTCCTTCTTCACTTCCACGGTAATTGTCGCTTTCTTCCCCTTCCCAACACTGTCTTTAGCAAGCAGCAGCTTTGGCGACATAGTGTGTTACAGATTGCAGTCACAAAACCACAAAAAAAGAGAAAATCACAAATAAATCCAGAGGGATGCTTGTCGTGTGCTATACAACAACAACACTGGTGTCGGAGGCGTCTGAGAATTTGCGAGAACCCGCGAGATGCTAGGAAGCACCATGTGGTTTTGCTGGTTAATAGAGGTGAAGCTCGTCAATACAGTAGAGACAAATTTGCTGCGAGTGGCTTGCTCGTTACGGGAAATGCTTGTAAATAGAGCCGCTCGTTAATTGAGGTGCCACTGTAACTGTAGAAGGTCTCTTGCTGCTTCTGTGTTGGTTCGGGATTTTGAAGTGGGTAGAATATAGTTGTGCATTAATTGGCTGTTTATTGCTGGTGTTGAGTTTTTGTGTGGTGCACCTCACTGATGTCGAGTCTCCTGCTATCGCTGTATTTATCGATGATTTCTGTGTTGCTTGTTAAGATTTCTCTGATGTCTGGTTGTGAGAAGAGATTATATGTTCTTTGATGGAGCCCTATTGTTTGTGCATTGTTAATCGCCTAGAAAATGACGTTGTTGTCTTGCCTATATACCGAGTTCTTTGGGGCTTAGTCTCCAAGTGGGCATGTGAAGGCATAGACGACGTTGGTTTCCTTCAAGGCATTCTGTTTGGTGTCTGGGGAGTTTTTCATGAGTATGTTGGCCATTGTTTTGTTTTTGTAGTAAATTGTCAATTGTATTTTATGATTTTTGTCTGTAGGGATAACATTCCTATTAATATCATCTTTCAGGACTCTTTCCTCTGTTTTATGAGCCGTCGAAAAGAAGTTCCTGTAAAACAGTCTAATCGGGGGTACAAGTGTTGTGCTAGTTGACTCTTCAGAGGTTGCATGGCATTTCACCCTTCTTTTTATGACGTTCAATCAACTCTTTGATCCACTACTTCTTCGATCAACTGTTCTCATGACGTATCTAGTTATTGATATGTTTCTTAATTCTATGTACAAGTAGCCATTAACATCGAATCAACATTTTTTATGACTTAATTGTGGTGTGTGTTTTTCAGATTGCAGCAGCACAAAATGCAGGTCAAGATGGTGGCATCAAAACCCCCACAAACGCCTCCCAAACTCCGAAATATTATGCTGGCCCTTCCCGTTATGATACCTTTCGAGACAAAGAGCGTAAGATTGGCCACAGAAGGGTTGATGAAGGTGGAGTGGTCACATACAAGAAGGTAAGATATTTTATACTATTTGGACTTCATTTAATATGTAAAGTGTTCATTTGTACTTTACAGTACAGTATATAGGCAAGATAATGAATGCTCACACTATAGTAGAAGAATTATGTACTGTTCAGTATAGTAAGGTCTACCTTTAATAACATATCATATTAACAAAACTTAATCAATATTTTTAAAGTATCAAATTGACTCGGATAAGGTGACCACTCTAGAGTATATACAGTACTCGACATAAAGATTTTTTCCATTTAATACAAAAAATTGTCCTGGCAGTAAGCATCCAGCCATGCAAAACTTTTGTTGATTCCCAGAAAACATAAAAATGAGCTAAAAAATATATGTACAGTATTCATAAAAATACAATAAAGCCATTAGTTTAATGAAAAGTTGCACTTTTTCAACAGGCTACAAACTAGATAGTTTCGTAAAAACTAAACTGTTCTGAAATGAAATGAAGTATATGTTCAACCATTCAAGACATTTTAAAATCACGATTACTGTATGTTGAATAATGTTAGCTGAATGAGGATTGCCTCCATAGTCAGATGCAAGTGGTCGAGTAAAAGGAAATGGGAAAAGATGGAGAGGCACAAGGTCAAAAAAGAAAAGTAGCCATTCAATGTTAGGTTCCACAAGCACAATTTAGAGAATGTTTTGTGAACATTAGATGTTTCTGACACATCAAACTACCAACAGATCCTAGAAATACTGTACAGTACAGTACTGTATTGCCATAACAATAGGTTTTCAAGAGGAACCTAGATATGTTCCTGTGGCAAGTGACCCATTAGCTGGGCTTTGGTGGCTGTGCTGGCCACAGAACCAGGGAAGTAATTGCTTTTAAAACAGGTCACAGATTAACTACAGGTAAATGGAAATGGGTAACAAAAACAAAGTAGACTATCTGTAAGGTAAAAGGGGGAAGTCTTTATTATTTTTCTCATGATAATTCGTCCATTGGAGAACAGCCATCTGGTGTATAGTGTATTTCTTTTAAAGAAAATGTAAAATATATACAGTAAATTAATTTTTGTTTTAATTATTGGAGATGAAGGAGAGTGAGTGAACTTCAAAATTTTGCAAGTTTGAAGTTTTGTAGATAAGTATGCATGTAGCTGGGGCCCTGACAATATGGATGATGTACATTAAACAAAAGCTTTAAGGATCATTGATAGCTCAAGAAATTTGGGTTAAAATACTGTCATGATGGAGGAAAGGACAGTACACTATGTTCTTTAATAATACTGGAGACAGGCAAGCTCTTTGACACACTGATGCATTAGATAAATGGTATCATTTATTGTTTTGCAAATTTCATTTGAATGTATTCATCATAAATTACTTGTTGCTTTCAAGGTATAAAGAGTCGGGTGTCTATTGTGTGTGTGCCTTCACTAGCTGTGATAAATACATATACTGTACGTGTGAGAAGTTTTATCTACAGTTCAATATATTGATAATGGTGAGGAAGTTTCATTGCAAGTGAGGTCAGAGTTAAATGGGATAAAACACCATACATTGCAATTCAAAATATGTTTTGTGAATTTTTAAACAGTTTAGCTTGTTAGACAATATAGAGATATGATACTGTATTATATATGACTAAGATTGTGAATTAATAAGCCATTATTCATCCACACAGATTGGGACTAACCAGTTGATGGGTTCCATTCAGTTGGGGATCCAGCAAGCAGTGGGAAGCTTGGCGAGTAAACCTGAGCTAGATGTTTTAATTCAAGATTTTTATGTGGTAGAAACTATATTCTTTCCTAATACTGGTTCTCAGTCAACACCAGCACATCAATTTTCTGATTTCAGGTGAGTTTTAGCTTTATCAAGGTAGTAGTTATGACTATTGTCTATACTGTGTTAATAATATACTGTATATGTATTTGAAAATATGAAAATTGGTTTATAATTTTTGTCTATTTTCATCAATACAGAGAGCATGTTTTTCTTACTAGATATGTAATAACAAAAATACCTTTACTGTATTTTTTTTGGTGTGGCCTTTTGACCCTAGGTAAGGAATAGGATAGGGCCTGAAAAAATAGTGCTGAGTGTAATGAAATGCCCTTTTCTGGGCAGCTTCAGTAGCTACCCAGCTCCCTAGCTCTGGTACCCCAGAGACAGCCACAACTTACCAAGTAACTGGGTTTTCACAATCCTACTGGACATTAGAACCAGAATCTGGTATTCTCAAGAAAGCAAGAGGAGCATGGAGGATCTAAGATCAACTTCTTAAATAAAACTGCCAAGTAATACAGTAAAAGTGAACAAAGAAAATCTACTGCATATATCTTGATAAAACAAAGATGAGATGGAAATAAGGAAAGCAGTAGCTTGCCCAATTTAAACAAACCAGCTCCAGTCGTCTGAAGGTTCACTTGCCTACCCTATTAACTCAAATGCCACCCCAATATACAGTAGCCAAAATCCCCATGGAAAAGAAAAGTAAAATAAATGATACAAGAAGTTACTGAGGCTGCCCAGAAAAGGATGTTTCATTATGTTCACTGCTTGATTTATGGTCTATGTTGATTGAGTTCTCTATCAGCGTACCAAAGCATTGCACCTCTGCATTTCAAAGAGGTTATTGTGCACATTCTGCCATGCCTACTGGTTTCATGTGATGTTACAGGTAGACGTTTGACATGGATAAAAAATGTTCTAATTGACGAAAATTGAGGACAGTTATCAGAGGCAATGTATCAGACCGGAGAAGTGTTATCAGTGGAGTACTGGGTTCAGTTCTAGCACCAGTAATGTTCATTGTCTATATAAAAGATCCACCAGAAGGAATACAGAATTATATAAATGTTTGCTGATGATGCCAAGCTATTAGGGCAAATAAGAAATTTAAATGATTGTCATGCCCTTCAAGACCTGGATTACATAAGTGGATGGAATTTAATGGGAATAATTGCCATGTTATGGACTGTGGAATTGGAATAAATAGGGCACACACACAGCCTACAAATTGCGAAAAAGCTTTTCAGAATTCTGATAAAAAAAGAGGTCTAGGGGGGGTTCTGAATAAAAAAAAAACTGTCACCTGAGAATCACATTAACACTATGCATGAAGCATGTGCTATACTTTCCAACTTTAGAATCACTTTTAAATTTATGGATTTAATATTAAAATATTATATTAAAATATTATATTAAAATATTAGAGAAATTGTTCACGATCTTTGTGAAGCCAATGTTTTAATTTGAAGCAGATGTGTGGTGCCCATATCTTAAGAAGTGCATCAATAAACTGAAAAAGGTGCAAAGGCATGCTACAAAAATGCTTCCAAAACTGAAAAACAGAGTTATGAAGAGAGGCTAGATGCATTAAATATGCCAAAACTAAAAGACAGAAGAATAAGAGGCAATATGGTCACCATTTACAAGATGATAATAGGAATCAACCAAATTGACAATAATTCCTAAAACCGGCAACCTCAAGAACAAGAGGTCACAGATTCAAGCTAAGGAAACAAAGGTACCCAACAAAATATTAGCTTTTTCTTTTGCAAACAGAGTGGTAGATGGAACCAATTGAGGTGGTGGGGGTGGCCACATCCATTGATAGTTTCAAAGTGTTATATGACAGAGTATGTTCTGGGAAGATGGGAGACCACGGGCACAGCTCTCATCCTGAAACTACAATTAGGTAATTACACTTAGGTAATTATACACATACATATATACATAATGACTCCAAAAAAGGTGACGTTACTGGTTTAGTCGGCATGAGATGCGTAGTTGCTGACATAGTGATGATGGTGAAGAAGACTGAAATTGTCAATTTGGATGCTTTTTATATTCATTGCTTCACTTTAGTTTACACAATGTGTTTAAATATCACAATTTATGTATGAATACAAAAATGGAGTACTGTACATAGGCCTACAACATATGTACACCTGTACTGCACATAAACTTTTCCTGGCACAGCTCAAAGGAAATTTCATGCAACCCTCCCTTTGCTGCTACTGTCTGGAAAAATTTTCCAGAAATAGATTCCAACAATGATGGTAAAGGCAAATTGTGATTTGATGATAATTGCAGGCCACTAGTACCTGATAACCTCATTACATAGTAGGCAGTTAAAAACAATAAAAGAATTTTGTCATTGGTCTTGGTTAACTCCATTACATTCATACATATATACAATATTATAATTATATTTGCATAGATTGTATGATAACCAGGAAATATAACTAAAATCAGCAAATGACTATAACTGCAGTAGTCATGGAGATCAATATTTTGACAGTAGGTTACTCGTTAAGGGTTAAAAAAATGAGTATCTTTTTAATAGCATAGATGAAAATTTAAATTAAGTATATCTCTCTCTTACTATAAATGCAAATTTTGCTGAATTTTCATCAGCATTTCAACCCTTGGTGGGGACAAATCTGAAAATGAGGCTTCACAGTCAGAGTTAAATCACTTTTATTTTAATTTTAATAATTTACTGTACTGTATTTGTATTTTAGTTTTGTTAGACCATTTATATTTGTTTCCTAAACAACTTTGTGTATCTGTAAGAATTGTGTTGCATCATAATGGTTTTAGATGCTATATAATATTTACAGTACTGTATATACTTAGCTGTTGGAAGTGATGATCTTAGGAATCGGTTAGAGAGAACTTAACACTTTCACGCTCTGGGCGCACGACCTCCCCACTACCGCGGGTGGGTTTGGGTATTCCACAGGAACGCGCAGTTATTCTGAAAAGTGAATACTCTTTTCAACTTATGACAAGAATTGAGGTGACAAAGATATTCAATTTGGTATCAATGTGTTCGCAATAGAATTCTCCATAGGAGTAAATGCATATAAACTCCAAAAGCCCGGCTTACCACCCACAGCAACAGAGAAAGTGCGAGCGAGTGACCCGGGAGCGTGCAAGAGTGATAAAATGTGTACACTCTTTTCACTTTGGTCACCTCAATTTTTGTCCTAGGTTTTTCATTTTGGTATCAATGGGTTTGCAATAAATTCTCTAGAGGAGTATATGCATACAAAATAAAAAAAACCTGGTCGCTGTCCACCCGCCGACAAGTTAAAGACGGGCCAAGTGTTACCCGCGAAGGAGCGCCCAGAAGCCCACCCGCTACACCCCCAATTCCCACCCACAAATGTTTAGTATATTTTCATCAATTTTCATGTTACAGCACTTATTTTGGTATGAAATTTTTTCTAATAGAATGCTTTAGATGGATACTTGCATGTAAGGGCAAATTGAAGAACAATATTGCAAACAAATCACTTGGGCTATTCTGCTTTGAGTACTATTCAATACTCACTTTCCCCTTCAGAGCAGGAAAGATTGCTGAAATAGAGGGAATACAGAGTACATGTACAGCACGCATAGCCAGGAAAAAGCATCTAAACTATTGGGATCATCACAAAGCTCTCAAAATGTACTCTCTAGAAAGGAGACAAGAGAAGTATGAAATTATATAGACATGGAAAATATTGGAGGGCATGATCCCTAATTTGCACGTAAAATAGCAACACTGTCATGAATGATATGAAAGGAAATGCAGAATAGAACCAGTGAAAAGTAGAGGTAGAGGTGCCATGGACTTAGAGAACTGTATGAACATCAGAGGCCCACGGTTGTTCAGTATCCTCCCAGCAGAAATAAGAAATATTGTCAGAACAAAAGTGGAAGTCTTCAAGAAAAAACTAGACAGTTTTCTACAAGAAGTGCCTGATCAACCGGGCTGTAGTGGATATGTGCTGCTGCGGGTCACTCGCTTGTCGGCGAGAAGCAACAGCCTGCCGGACCAAACTCTCACAAGCCACAAGCCCCGAGCTGGGCTTGGGGAGTAGAATAACTCCCAGAACCCCATCCAAGTTCAATCCAGGTACTGACTACCTTCCATCAGTTGGGAGTTTTTTGGTGTTACCTCTGTATGTGCTGCTCCTTGTTCTTACTCTAACTTCTCAACACACTGCCTTCAGAAATTAATTTGTTTTATAATTCACATGTTATTGCATCAGTTCATCCACATCTTATTTCCATATAGCAATCATTTATTATATATTTCTCTTGCTCCCATATGTTATTTTAACTTTTAACTGTGTTATTGATTTCAGATTCAAGGTTTATGCCCCCATAGCATTTAGACACTTTAGAGATCTGTTTAGAATTCAACCCGAGGACTATCTTGTGAGTATAATATTTAGTAGCTCTCTTTTTTATATTTGCATGGTTGATTAGTATTCATTAAGCAGTGTTTAAGTACTGATTATTAGACAAAAAATAATTTCCAAGTTTACTTGTAAAATTAGTGCAAGTTCTTATTGGGTCTTACAGTATATTTCTTTCAACATATCAAGGTCTGTATGCTGAATGCTAGTACAGTGGTACCTCAGCTTACGAATTTAATCTGTTCCCAGAGATGGCTCGTAAGCCAAATATTCATAAACTAAAGTGAATTTCCCTGTAAGAAATAATGTAAGTTGAATTAATCCGTTCCAGACTCCCCCCCCCCCCAAATTAACTTCAAAGTAAATTTTATTCCTAATTCATCCAAATCTTCAGTACTAAAGTATGTACAAGTTATTACTTACCTTTACTGATGACTCTTGTTGGCGTATGGATGACGATGAGGAGGGGGGAGGAGGAGAGAACATTCCCTGAACATGTCTATCTAAAAATAAATAAAGCCTGGTTGATCAGGTATCCTTATCTTGCCTTGAAGTTACCTTGAAGTGTTTCCGGGGATTAGTGTCCCCGCAGCCTGATTGTCGACCAGGCTTCCTCGTTGCTGGACTGGTCAACCGGGCTGTTGGATGCAGCTGCTCGCAGCCTGACGTATGAATCACAGCCTTGTTGATCAGGTATCCTTTGGAGGTGCTTATCGAGTTCTCTCTTGAACACTGTGAGGGGTCGGCCAGTTATGCCCCTTATGTGTAGTGGAAGCTTGTTGAACAGTCTCGGGCCTCTGATGTTGATAGAGTTCTCTCTGAGTACCTGTTGCACCTCTGCTCTTCAACCGGGTATTCTGCACACCACCTTTGGAGGTGTTTATCAAGTTCTCTCTCAAACACTGTGCAAGGTCGACCAGTTATGCCCCTTATGTGCAATGGAAGCGTGTTGAACAGTCTCGGGCCTCTGATGTTGGAGTTCTCTCTCAGATTACCTATTGCACCTCTACTCTTTAAAAGGGGTATTCTGCACATCCTGCCATGCCTTCTGGTCTCATATGATGTTATTTCTATGTGCAGGTTTGAGACCAGCCCCTCTACTATTTTCCATGTGTAAATTATTATGGATCTCTCCCACCTGCGCTCAAGAGAATACAGATTTAGGCATTTTAGTTGGTCCCAATAGTTTAGATGTTTTACTGAGTGGATTCTAGCAGTCAACAATTTCTCCAGCTTTGAAATAGGCTGTCATTGTGCAGCAGTATTCCATTCTAGAGAGCACTAGTGTCTTGAAGAGTATCATCATTGGTATAGCATCTCTAATTTGAAAAATTCTTGTTATCCAACCTGTAATTTTTCTTGCAGTTGTGACGGCTACTTTATTGTGTTATTTTTTTTTTTGAGATATATACAAGAGTTGTTACATTCTTGTACAGCCACTAGTACGCGTAGCGTTTCGGGCAGGTCCCTGGAATACGATACCCGCTGCGAAGAATCGTTTTTTCATCCAAGTACACATTTTACTGTTGCGTTAAACAGAGGCTACAGTTAAGGAATTGCGCCCAGTAAATCCTCCCTGTAAATATAATTATAAAGTAAATATAATTTAATAGTAAGGTCTTTCTGACACGAGTCCACCCAAATCCTTTACATTGCTTTTTTGTTGTATGTTATGATTTGACTGTGTGGGGTTTTCTATTTTGTTTTCCCGACTGCAATGTGTACGTCACCAATTTACGTGTGGCAGACGCTTCACGAAGCTGTCGGAATCCAGTAGAGAAAATACGGGAGCAACCATACAGGGCCTGGGAGCAAGGTAGAGTTAGAGTCCTTGAGGGTCTCTTCTCAGACTAGCCTCACCTGGTCCTCATCCACATTGGTCGTTGGAATCTCCTCAATGCTTGAAACACTTAAGGGACTCCTAGGGTCCTCAACACATTTATAGATTTGTGAATAATAGGCAACTCGGTGTTGAAGACACCTGGAGCTGAAGGCTTAAGTAAATAGTTGGCAGTATTCAGAAGTGGTTCAACGGAAACACCGCATAAAGCTTAACAGTAGCTTATTTACAAACTTAACCACTAATACAAAGGGTGCTTGATTTACTTTGAATTGGTGTCAGAAAGGCTATGGTTGCATTAGCAAGATTCTTGACATTTGACTAATTGATTCAGATCCACTCGTGGAGAAACACCTAACTTAACACAATTGACAGCCAATCATTAACACGGCAAACCTAACTGGCGGTGTGCAAAGGGTCACAGGAGTTCCAACAGGATACTTGGGCAATGATGATCATGCACAATAAATCTCAATAACACTCTCAGTGAGACAGGCAATGATCATGCACAATAATTATGTCACACAATAATTGTGTGGTTTATTTGAAACTCACATTCACAGACGAGTGTAATGTCGTGGTCCCACACAGATAAACACGCATGCACCGTTGGGTGTCTTGGTCTCCACCTATACCTGTGTCAGGTACAAGAAGGTGAGAACTGTGGTTGATCCCTCAGATCAACACTGAGACATTAATAATAAAGAAACAAGATCTTGTACTTACAGGTATGGCTACCTCTCTTATTCACTCACTCGTGCACATTCATGGAAGAACTCGTAGGTGGCCTGACAGCTGGTTTCGCTCGTTATGATGTGAGACTATTGACGACAGGCTTTACCAGCAAACAGTACTTGACATGGAGGGTACTTGCAGGAGGGCGCGCTTTATGTCTAGCAGACACACGCACACTGAGCTCTTCATGGTTGATGGTCCAGATTTTATTTTGTTGACTATTACACATTGCGTCCTATTAGTCAGGAAATTGTAGATCCATCTGCCTATTTTTCCGGTAATTCCTTTTGAAAGCATTTTGTATGCAATAACACCATGGTCACATTTGTCGAAGGCTTTTGCAAAATCTGTGATACTTATATCACTGTTTTGCTTGTCTTACATGGCATCTAAGGCCATGTCATAGTGGTCCAGCAATTGTGATAGGCAAGAGCGCTCTGTTCTCAAACCATGTTCTCCAGGGTTATAGAGATGCTGTGATTGCATGTATTTTATGATCTTACTTCTTAACACTCTTTCAAAGATTTTTATGATGTGTGATGTTAGTGCTATCAGTCTGTAATTTTTTGCCTCTGCCTTATTTTCCCCTTTATGGAGTGGTACTATCTCAGCTGTTTTTAGTATGTCAGGGATAATGCCAGTAGGCTTTGTCTTTGAAAAGTGCATAGGCATACTGTCTATGACTTCTTCAAAATCCAGTGGGCATAGGGTGACATCTGATATATGATTTGATATTGGCATCACATCCATGAAAAATTGATTTGGGTTATGAATCTTCAGTGTGTTTAGTGGTTCGCTAAAAGCAAGAGTTGTACTGATTCCTCAATATTTCGCTCATTACTCTGTTGTCATCTGTGAAAGTTCCGTCTCCCTTTCGTGGGCTTGCTACTAGATGCAATTTTTTATCATGAATTTGCATGGAGGAAAAAATATTTTGGATTTCTTTCTATTTCACTGATGGCCTTTTGCTCTCTTTGTCTCTCTTGGATTTTGTATAATTCTTGTAGCTCTAGTTCAATTTTTTCTATTTCTCTACCTAACCTCCTTCGTCATTCTTGAGTTAGGGTGTGACTCTCAAGTTGTTCCGCAATTCGTTTTCTTTGCCTATGGTGGGAACGTCTTTCCCGTTCCAGTCTGCATCTCTTCCTCTTTTTTTCATAGGTGTATGCGGTTGGAACATATTTCTAGAGCTACCGAGTTTATTTTTTCTGGGCACTAGTTCAGATTTGGATTTTCTAGCTGTTCTTCTCAGGTTAGTTCTGTGAGTCCTTGGTTTATTTGCTCCCAGTTAATCTGTTTATTATTAAAATTGAATTTGCTTAATTCTCCTTCCCTGGGATTCGGGACTGGTTGTGCAGGTTTACTCCCCATGCTTGTCAGAACTTCAATTAGGTTGTGATCAGAGTAGCAGGTATTTGTAATCATTATATTCCTGATCAAGTCACCATTATTAATGAAAATGAGGTCCAGCGTGTTCTCTTTTCTGGTTGGTTCTACTATTTGCTGGTTTAAGGCAAATCTGTCGCACATCCGTAGCACGTGACTGTTCATTTAGGCTACTTCCCGGTATTCTCTCCGATATAACTGTAGTGGCTAGATGCGTCCATTTCAGGTGCCGTAGAAGTCCCTAAGCAGGGATGATGTTCGGGGCTGGATTTGTGAGGTTTTCCAAGCTGTGTTCTATTTTCATTAGTTGGTCTTTAAACTGCTGAGGATTGGCCTCTGGTGACTTTTATACAAGGATAATAACTACATTTAGGATCTCTATTTTGATTATCAGTACTTCCACCATATCGTTTGTGGTGTTTAACAGCTCAGTATAGATGAATGTATCTTTGATGTACAGGCTGACCCCACCCTGTAGCCTGTGTTTCCTGTCACATCTGAAAAGATTGTACGCTGAGATCCATATTTCACCATCATGGTAGTCCTTTGTGTGGGTTTCCATAAAGGCTGCAAACACTGTATTTGCCTCATGTAGGAGGCCTTTGATAAAAATAAAGTGAACTTTGTTAGAATTGCGTGTTTTTATATTCTGGTTGTTGGCAAATAATAATGTTATGTTTGTGGAATTGCTGGATCCTTTACTTGATGTTAATATCTGTGGCTCTGGTAGGGAGGCCACTGTGTGTGTGTGTCCTCTCTAGCATTTGACCGAGTTGGTGGTACAGTCTGGACATTTTTAGCCATTCTTCTCTTCTTTCTCTTGCTAAAAAAAAATCATCCTGGTCGATAGAGTTGTGGCCGTTTTCATAGTGGTGGTATGTCGGTTTTATTCACCTGGTACCTCATATATGAAAAGCTGGACATTTTGTGTTGTGTGTTGTGTTGTTTCTTGAAATTGTCTTTATTCAGCTGAGCTTCAGTTCCTACTCAAACAGCAAGTGCCAACACCTGGACTTGTCAGGTCATTCATCAGAGCTGGTCAGGGAATGGGTTGTGGGTCCAAAATTAAGAATCATGATAGGTAGTCTATAAGCAGGTAACCATTGAATTTATAAAATTTATTATTATGTAGTAATTATACTGGAGTCATGTTTAGTTCTGTATCGTTTTACAAGTTCTAACAATGTCTTTAAAATGACAGTCACATGTGCAGGTACAGTACTTACACATAATTAATTTTGGACTAATAAGTGCTGAAGTACACTTTAGTGTCAACATAAAATCTCTTAGTTCAATGTATGTATGTATGTATGTATGTATGTGTGTGTATATATATATATATATATATATATATATATATATATATATATATATATATATATATATATATATATATATATATATATATATATATATATATATATATATATATATATATATATATATATATATATATATATATATATATATATATATATATATATATATATATATATATATATATATATATATATATATATATATATATATATATATATATATATATATATATATATATATATATATATATATATATATATATATATATATATATATATATATATATATATATATATATATATATATATATATATATATATATATATATATATATATATATATATATATATATATATATATATATATATAATATATATAAATAAAATATAAACTTCTAACAACTTTCATTACTTTTTAATACTTTGAAGAATATGCATTTTCATGGAAAATGGGACACTAATTATTTATGGTGCTCTCTTATATAAGCTAGATTATTTTATTGTTAATTTTTTTATTAGTAAATTAGTTGATCATATTCTGAATGAGACATTAAAATGCTGTACGTAATAAGTTTTACACTTTGAGATGTTTGATATAAAAGTTTGCGTCAGATGTACCATTTTAAAGTTATGAAACCTTGATAAAACACTAGTACTGAACTATAATGTAGATTTTAAAGCATTATAATGACAACTTTAAATGGAATGCACTAGGAAGTGTTGTGGTGGAGGCTGACTCCATACAGTTTCATATGTAGATAGGGTTGTTGAGTACAGTATTTAAAAATAATGATTTATATTGACAAACAAAACTGTAAAACTAATAATTTATAAACATTAAAATGTTTAATGTTGATAAATTTTATCAGAAAATAAAGTAATTGAGTTTGTATTGAGTATTCTGTATTTCCATTGTACATTGACTAAAACTCCAGTTGATTCAGCTGTCCCTTTTCTCAAGTGCAGAGTTCAACAACTACTGTCTTTGTTTTCTCCTGCACATATATGGTAAATAAATTACAAATTAAGGTAGTGAACTGTCAAAGTAAATTTTTCTGAACAAACCAAACTGCCTACAGGTGTCGTTATGTACAGAGCCTCTACGAGAGCTTAGTAATCCTGGAGCGAGTGGCAGCATCTTTTACCTCACCAATGATGATGAGTTCATCATCAAGACTGTGCAGCATAAGGAAGCAGAGTTCCTCCAAAAGTTGTTGCCAGGATACTATATGGTAAGCTTCATTTGGATTATTATCTTGCATTATTAATACAGTATTGTACTGTAGTGTAATTGTCATACGGGTAATTGTAAGAATATGATGGGTAATGATCTTTTTGAACATGAGCTGCCATGCTGTTGATAATACTCTATACTGCAATCTGAAACCTTAAGTGTATGTAGACGAACAGTTTGGATGCTACCAGCCCCACTGAAGACAGAAAAAAAATGGTCAACATAACAAATGTATGGAAAATATTCATTGTCCCCATTCCAGCAGTCAGATTCCTAAAATTCTTTTCTTTTTGAATGAAGTCTTTTGAATACTTTACTTTCAGATAAATGATAAATTACCATCAGACATTGAAGATGATTTTCTTTCAAGATTTAGTCTTCAAGAGGGAACTAGATATGACAATTCAGGCACTGCCTGATTATTTGGTTTGTGGTACCTATATTGGACTATAACCTATAAACACTAATAGTTGTGTTGATTGGAAGGCTACATGTCAGGTGTTTTGTACTCGACCCAGAAATTGTCATACTCTTTGCTTAAACATTTTCTGTTAAATTTAGCTGTACAAAGGGATACATATGCTATTTGGGATTTTATATGTACAACAATTTAAAAGGTTATTTACTGTACTGTACATCAAGAGGTTTGTGTTACATTTAAGCAAACTTAAGGTTGCATGTGTAATTTGCTAAATGTCATGTTTTTTCTGTAGGGGAGTCCCTACGGCTTCTTGGAGCTTACTGGGCTGATATATATGTATTAGACCGTGGCATCAGTCGATTGGAGTACTTTTGCCTTCCGGGGAAACTAGCCAGAAACTAGCCTCCTCAATGAGACTAGGGAAGCAATGGAAACTCCCATGTGTTTGGAAGCATTCCATGTCTGCCATTAACCGGGGTTGGCATAACCAGAAAGGTAGGCATAACAAAACAAACTTCACATGGTACACTTTACTACACAAAAGCTGAACAGCCGGTCGGCCGAGCGGACAGCACACTGGACTTGTGATCCTGTGGTCCCGGGTTCGATCCCGGGCGCCGGCGAGAAACAATGGGCAGAGTTTCTTTCACCCTATGCCCCTGTTACCTAGCAGTAAAATAGGTACCTGGGTGTTAGTCAGCTGGCACGGGCAGCTTCCTGAGGGTTGAGGCCTGGTCGAGGACCGGGCCGCGGGGACACTAAGCCCCGAAATCATCTCAAGATAAGGGAGGCAGAACTCCCAAAGTAAAACAAGCAAACAAGCTAACGTCACTAACGCAGTCACGTCAATCGGTTGCGCAGCTTCTGGATTTTTCTGCTTTTCCGCTGGACTAAGGGTTTTCTATGGGGGCTGAGGGTGTGGAAGATGGCTCTGCCCTGGGTCCTGAGGTGGAGGATCCTGGGGCTGGGAAGGAGTTGACTTGGGTAACATGGGTCCCGTTTGATCCGCTTGGGTGTTGGTACCCTCTTCGTGGGGCTTGTTGCAGCGGGAGGGATTTTCTTATTCCCCCTTCCTGTATGGGTATGATTTGGCATCGGCTCCTCCCCAGGTTCGGTTCAAGATTCCTTTGGGTTCTTCAGTGCCTACTTTCCGGAGGTTTTCGGCTTCTCAAATTCTGCCAGGGAGGTTCTGGAGGCCTTCGCTGTGTACCTCCTGCGAGATCCAGATTACGCATTGGTTATGGATCTCTCTTCTTTTAAGTTCGGGTTGACTTTCCCCTATTGGGTGCGTTACAAGATAACGGAGTCTTCTTGGCTGCTGGACTGCCCTTTCTTTTCGTTGGGAGCATGGGATGGGTTTTGTTGGACTCACACTCTTGATTGGCGGGAGACATTTACTGTTATACAGGTTTCCTGGGAGGTGAGTTTGAGCGCCTTAATGCTTGCTTATTCGTCCCTGTGCTTCCTAGAGATGCTGTTGTGTACTCGAGGTGCAGGTTCCGGCCCTTTCAGCTGCCTTGGTTGCTAAGAACTTGTGCACCCATTGGCATTTGGCCTTGGTCTTGCGTTTCTTTTTCAATCTCGAGCTGTCCTCAGATTGGCTTGAGGAGGATGTGGAGGCATTGGGTGTCGAGTCTTCGTCCAGTGCGCTTGCCTCGGCTGCTCGGGCGTCAGCTGCCTTGTTAAAGTTGTTTGCGCCAATTCTCAGGGAAGTGGTCTCTGATTTTTGCTTCTTGCCTCGCGTGTCAACAGGCTTTGCTTGCGCTCTCCTTGGAATCTGCTTGGGCTCTGGCTCTTAGGTTTTCGTTGCCTTTTTGTCCGTTGCTGTTTGCAGAGTCTGCTGTCATGCAGTTTCTGCAGGCAGCCTTGTCTAGTTGCCATCTCATGTCGGACTTGTTGGTTCTCTGGCACCAACAAGTCCGCTTGATTCAGCCTCTGGGAGCCTTGTGTCAGTTGCTGCGTCACTGGCTTCCTCTTCGTTTATTTTGGGGTTCAATGCTATGGTGCCTACCCAACCCGCCCTCTCAAAAATAACGTTTTTCGCTCGTATGCGCGCTACGGCCAAAAACTGACTTTTAGTAATCCTAAATGAAATCGACTCGTGAAAGTGATGTACTGTCCCATTTTCTGTTTGGGTCCTCCAGCTTAGTCTGTTAGGTTAGGTTAAGAGAGGAACTCACTGGCCAGGGTCAGTGAGCTCACAGCATGGTACAGGTGTTTGACTGGCCCTTCAGAGGGTTCGGGTCGCTCGGGGTCCGACCATCTGGCTCCATTCGGACTGTACTCCAGTGGTTCATTATCTGAACCGCAGAGGTTCTCTTCAGTCCTTGGTTCTATGGGGCTGGTCGCTTTGAGTGATTCGTTTGCTGGATTTTTGGGGGTTTGGTTCCGTACGGTTCATATCCGGGGGGGGTTTCCAATGTTCTGGCAGACAGCCAGTCATGGTTCATTCCCTTCTATGGAATGGACAGTCGACGTCAACTCCTTCAGTTGGCTCTGCCGGACTTACGGACTCCTGGAGGTGAACCTCTTCACGTCGCCATGGTCTAGGCAGCTTCCAGTGTATATGGTGACCTTCCCTGACCGCGAGGCCGTCACGGTGGATGCTTTTTGGCAGGACTGGTCAAGGTGGGGTTACCTGTACCTTTTCTCTCCGGTCCTGATGTTGCTTCGGGTCCTGGCTCGTTTGGTGACTTACCTGGGGAGAGTAGTCCTGTTGGCCCCTTGGTGGCCTCCCCAGCTTTGGTTTTCGGTGCTGCTTGCTCGGTGTCTGAACTCCTGCGGCTCTGCCTCTTTCAGCAGATCGGGCTGGAACAGTATGTTACTGGTTCGATCTACTCCTCTGTTCTTCGTATCTGGTCATTTTGACACAGGTATATCACCATCTGTATGATGATCAGGTGGCTTCGTTTAGTGTCCCACCTTCAAGCTTTGTCTCGGCGACTATGAAGTTTCCCGGCTTTATTTTTGTAATTTTCTCCCCCTTCGTAGGTTGTCTATTTCGGATCGGGTTGTTTTGTCCTCTTTCTTGGCTTTTTCAGGACCGTCATTTGATACTGCATACTGTTGCCTCATATTGTGCAGCACTGGCGGAGCTGCTTCAGCTTGCTTTCGGGATGGATGTTACTTCAGCCTTTGTCGTAAGCTTTCTCGTGCATTGTTTCACCTCCGTCCTTCTTATGCGCCGCCTGAGCTGTCCTTTTCTTTGGACCGGGTGGTCTCTCTTCTATTCGGTTTGTGGTGGCCCTTTTGGTTCAGGATTAGTTTTCCAAGGCTCTTTTTTCCTGTTGGAATTGGTCTCTGGGGATCAGGTCGGGGAGCTTCATGCTCTCTTCCGGCGCAGAGGTTTCTGCTCTTTCGATCCTGGTAGTAGGTTTGTTCGGTTGCAGCTGTCTCCTCCTTTTCTGGTGAAGAACGAGTCAGCGGTTTTCCAGAGGGGCCCCTTGGGTTGTTGATGCATGGTTGGTCAGGCCGGGGGTGCATCATGTGTTGTCTCTGGTTGTGGCTCTTTGTCGTTACCTGTGCTCCACGGCCTTTGTGGCAGGGGATGCACTTTGGGGTGACCCGGTCTCCCTTCTTCCCTATTCCAGGGCTTGGGTCTTCCAGGGTGTCTGCAGAGTTATTCGGTCCATCCAGTCTGTGGTCTATCTTCGTGCCCACGATGTTCGTAAGTTTGCTGCTTTGGCTACTGTCTTTGGTAACATGTCTTGGGCCGACATTCGAGCACAAAGATTTTGGAGGTCGAACAGTATCCTGGCCGCCTGTTACCTGGTCAACGTTGCTGGTCCTAGTAGGGCATGTGTCGTTTTAGGTCACAGGCTGCAGCAAGTTGTCTCGACTTTGAGTTGAGGTGCGAGTGGCGGTTTCCTCCCTGGTCCCTCTTATCCATGTCTTTGGTTAGATAGCTCTAGCGAGCTGTAGGGGCTCCCTAAAGAAAACCAGCGTTGAATGTAATGAAACGCCATTTTCTGGGTGAGCTCTGGAGGCTCCCCTGCACCCCTCCCTTCCTCCGGTTGGCGGTTTTTCGTGTTTCTTGATGCTCGGCTTCTGAACTGATAGCTGGAGCGGCCGGCACAGGGGGAGCTGCTTGGACGATCGATGCGACGGCGTTAGTGACATTTGCTTGTTTGCTTATTTTACTTTTAGCATTCTGCCTCCCTGTTTGGCTTTTAGGTACCAATTTTTACCATGTGGGGTTTGTTTTGTTTTGCCTACCGTTCTGGGTACCATCCCTGATCGATGGCAGACATGGAATGCTTCCAAACACATGGGGGGTTCCATAGACCATATCACCCTTAGCCTCCCTGAAGGGGCCATGTTCTGTCTCGTGGTCACGGTAGGCAAAAGAACTCCAATTGACTGATGCCACGGTCTAATACATACATATCTAATACATACATATTACATTCAATGCTGGTTTTCCAATTTATGCCATATATTTTTGTATTTCAATTAATTTTGTATTTTATATTTTTCAGAATCTGAACCAAAATCCTAGAACGTTATTGCCAAAGTTTTTTGGCTTGTATAATTATCAGGTTAGTTTATCTTAAATTTGTTTCTATGTTGTACCATTATCCTAAGAATGTGTAATTATTGTTATATTGTGCAGCTGTTCTCTATTATGCCTTTCCACTTATTTTTTCCTTCATTGTAAATGTCTCATCTGTTTAGAGATCAAAACTATAGTTTAACTTGGTTCGTTCATAATTTTTCTTTAAAGAAATCTGCAACCAAACTTTGCGGTGTGTTGAAATGTCATCCAGATCACCACTATAAGGTAGACAAGATTGTGAAAGTCATTTTAAGACTGGACTAAATATATTTTCGGCTGCATAGTTTTAGAGAAATTTAGCTTCTGAGGACTTTTATACTGTATAAAATGGTTTGTTTTTTGTTAGAAAGTCTCTTCTGTACTTGCTGCTGATAAAGCTTGTAATAAAGGCCTTTTATTAGGAAACATTGTTTGATAATTTGCTATTTTGTTGGTCAAGAGCATTATTTTACTGGATTCACTTGCACTCTAGCAGAGATAGCAAATATTCACAATTTAACAGAAGAGGTATATACACAGAAATCACACTAGCGTGATGCATCAAATGAACAAATTCACAAGGGCCGTGATGAGGGTTCGAACTTACTCCCGGGATGATCCCAGAGGCTGCCTGAGTCGACTAGGCCACAACATGGTAAAAGAATTGTAACCGGGAGTTCCACTGACCTCACACGGATCCTGCAGCCTCTCCGGGAGACAAACCAGGATTTTATACACTTCCCCTATGTGGGGGATTTATTGTGAAATTGTGAAATTGTGGGGGATTTACAGAATACCCCACAATTCTTTTACCATGTCGTTGACCAGTCGACTTGGGCAACATCTGGGATCGTCCCGGGCACAAGTTCGAATCCTCATCACGGCCCTTATGAATTTGTTCATTTGATGCATCACACTATTATGATTTCTGTGTATAATGAAGTGAGGGCGAAGAGGTAGAACAGCTTGTTAGTAGAGCCCGAGTGCACGGGGGGAATTGTGTAAAACCCTGGATTGTGTCTTGGAGAGGCTGCAGGATCCGTGTGAGGTCAGTGGAACTCCCGGTCACAGTTCTTTTACCATTTCGTGGCCTAGTCGATTAAGGCAGCGCCTGGGATAATCCCGGGCACAAGTTCAAACCCTCATCACGGCCCTTGTGGATTTGTTTAGAAGAGGTATATTTTAAAGGATTGTTTGGTTGGCCATAAAAGCATTTCTGTGGGACACAGTTCACCTAGTGTCATTGTTGGTTCTCATGTTTAGCCACATTGGTATCCTATTTGGTTATGTGGCACAAATTCTTAAGTTTGGATCCTGTTTTGAAAATTATTTTTATACTTTCTACTATACTTTTATACTTTATATGCTTTTTATACTTTATACTATACTCTATTCAAACTCATTTTATATTTGTGTATATGTGAAGTCACCCGTGTTAGCTTTGTATTGTTTTATGCAGTTTCTGATTATTTAAGTATATGATAGCTGCACAATCGTAAAGAATTAACACTTTTGCACACCCAGCATGCGCGCCCCAACCCACCCCAAGGTGGGCCTGGCGTTTCCTGGGAGTGCTCACCCACACTAACATAGTTACTCTTGCCAGTATTTTGACCTCAATTTTCAAGCAATATCGTTCATGTTGGTATCAAATTGTTCATAATCTAATGGCGTGCATTTTAAACCTAGTCCCATAATAATCAAACAATAAATGGAATTTTTTTTTTTTTTTAATTATGGAGGCTTATCACCACACAACTATTTATAATCTGTCCAGTGCTCTCACCTAAATTGCCATACTGCGTCATTCATTTTGGTATCAAATTGTTCGCAATCTAAAGGCACGTATTTTAAAACAATTCCCGTAATGACCAGATAAAAAATATAATTTTAACAAATATTTTAAATTTTGACGCAACATGCATCACCAGCAGACATCCTTTAATTTATTTATTGATGCAGACTGTGTCGCCACCGGACGAAAGTATTAACACTTTCGCGCTCTCGGCGCTCAAAAAAAAAACAATACCCCAGATGCTTTCGGCACTTCGCGCGCCTACGCGGTAAGACCGAAAAGTGTACACTCTTTTGACTGTCCTGACAATAATTGGAGGCGCACGTATTTAAATTTGGTATCACTGTGTTCGTAATGAAATTGTCTATAAGAGCATACCTATAAACTGCCGCCCAAGCATAAGGAGTATCAACACCAAATAAAAAACTATGCAGATCACTCGCCGAGAGCGCCAAACAGCAACAAAATGTTTCCACTCTCTTAATGGTTGCGAAGCCTACAGTTGTCCTACATCGCTAATTTTGGTATCCTTGGAATCGCAATAAAATTATCTACACGGACATATGCATATGAATGTTTAATATAGGTAATTGCCCACCCGCAAGAGTGTGTGAAGTGGAGAGTAGTTAGCCGCGAGCGCACTGGCGAAAACACAGGGGGGAAATCATGCTTGGAAAGTTTATACGTTTCCTGACCCTTTTTTTTCTATGTACGTATTTCTTTTTTATACCAATGTGTTTGCAATAAAATTTTGTATAAGATGAACTGTATAACATTTGTACAAAGCATGTGTAAGAGAAGCGCCAAATATAGAACCACGTCGCTCAGTATGCGTTCGCGGCAGAAACGAACGCATTGTTTTCGTTCGTTTGATGTTTGTCATGTTTATACTTGTTGAAACATTTTATAATTTGTATGACAGTGATCGCAGTAAAATTCCCTACACAGACATATACATAACACATACAAATATTTCCCACGTGTTGGATATATCAACGGCTAAAGGGAACCCACTGCCACACGCTCGCCACACCCCCAAACATACTTTGTGTATTTTTTTTTTTACTCATAGAAGTTTATGTGATATAATATTCATTCTGGTACCAAAACATTCGCAAATAAATTCTCTACAAAACAAAAGTATCCCCATCCATTTCGGTTAAAAAATGGAATTTATAGAAATATTTTTTCGATGGACGAGAAAAGTAGGCTGTTATGCGGAATCGTAAGAGAAAACGGCGACGAGTTATCTCTAATCTAAAGCGCGAAAGTGTTAAGCTTATGTTTACAGACATACTAGATTCTTGAACTGCAAGGTGGGCAATGAATAGTTGCTGCAGCATCATAAGAGGAAGGTTTTTAGTTCAGTTTTAGCTGTTGGTTGAATAAGCAATTTAGATGGGTAGAGTCTAATGAGGATACACTAGTTCCATATAAAGAATTATATAAATATGTATATTAAGCATATGCAGCATTGTATTGCAGTATTTTTATGAAGTAATCAGTTAGAACCAAGTTCTAACACAGCACTATCATTTTTTATGTTACGGTATATTATGGATATACTGTACAGTATATGCTGTATTGTATATGTTTCGGGAAAATTACTGTTTATTTTGTATGACAACTAATGGAAATATGCATATTTATAGGAGTAAATTGCATAATATATAAATTGGATGATATCAAAATTTCAATATTTTTATTTTACTTACATACTACTAAAGACATTAATTATACATGTCTATGCATGCATATTTGTTCCTACCGTGTGTGTGTGTGTGTATAATTATACATGTCTATGCATGCATATTTGTTCCTACCGTGTGTGTGTGTATAATTACCTAAGTGTAATTACCAAAGTGCAGTTACAGGATGAGAGCTACGCTCGTGGTGTCCCGTCTACCCAGCTCTTTTTGTCATACAACACTTTGGAACTACTAACAGTTTTGGCCTCCACCAGCACCTCACATAATTTGTTCCAACCTTCTACCACTCTGTTTGCAAAAGGGAATTTTCTTATATTTCTTCGGCATCTTTGTTTCGTTAGTTTAAATCGATGACCTCTTGTTCTTGAAGTTCCAGGTCTCGGGAAATCTTCCTTATCAATTTTATCAATTCCTGTTACTATTTTGTACGTAGTGATCATATCGCCTCTTTTTCTTGTCTTATAGTTTTGGCATATTTAATGCCTCTAACCTCTCCTCGTAGCTCTTGTCCTTCAGTTCTGGGAGCCACTTAGTAGCATGTCTTTGTACCTTTTCCAGTTTGTTGATGTGCTTCTTCAGATATGGGCATCACACAGCCGCTGCATATTCCAGCTTTGGCCTAACAAAAGTCGTGAACAATTTCTTTAGTATTTCACCATTGATGTACAGTGGTACCTCGCATAACGATCGCCCCAAAAGGCGAACTTTTTGGGTAACGACTGGCCTGATCGGCGACAAATCGTCCCGTATGGCAAACGCTCGTTTGAGTAACGCCAATACCACATGGACCACATGGTGGGGTCGCGCTGCTTCTTGCACATTTTTGGACGCCTTCGACGAAGCAAATAAGTTGTTGTTCTTGTTTAAAGATGCTAATGATGCTGGGATATAAAGAGGTGACTGCTGAGATGTTGCAAAGCATTGATGTTTTTGTAGAAAAAAGAAATGAAATTTCTGTAATGCAACAAATGTCAAAAAGGTTCGTTCAGTGTTCGGCAGGTAGGCTGCTCAATTATAATAATCTTTTTGTTTCAAATGTGTTCCATTTTTTTTGTATTTGTCATTTACGTCTCAATAATGAAACAACCTACCTTACATACACTGAACAAACTTTTATGACATTTTTCTTTCTTCAAATTTGTTCAATATTTATTTTTAATTTGTCTTATAGCAAAAGGTTCATTTGGTGGTCGGCAGGTAGGCTGCTCCATGGTTCTTACATAAAAAAACGAAAATAAAAAAAATTAAGAATTTTAAAAACCAGAACAAATGTCAAAAAGGTTCGTTCGGTTGTCTACAGGTAGGCTGCTCCATATTTCTTAAATAAAAAAAAAAGAAAAAGAAAAAAACAGTTAAACAATTTGAAAAATGGACAAATGCCATAAAGGTTTGTTCAGTGTTTGTCGGGTAGGCTACTCCATTATTGTGATGTAAATGAAAAATACAAAATATATGGAACACATTTGAAATAAAGATTGTTATAATGGAGCAGCCTACCTGTCAAACACTGAACGAACCTTTATGACATTTGTCCATTTTGAAAATTGTTTCAACTTTTTTTTTTATTTTTTATTTTTTTTATTTAAGAAACACGGAGCAGCCTACCTGTAAAAAACCGAACGAACCTTTTTGACATTTGTTCTGGTTTTCAAAATTCTTCATTTTTTTTATTTTCGTTTTTTTTTTTTTTATGTAAGAAACATGGAGCAGCCTACCTACTGACTACCGAATGAACCTTTTGCTATAAGACAAATGAAAAATAAATATTGAACAAATTTGAAGAAAGAAAAATATCATAAAGGTTTGTGCAGTGTATGTAAGATAGGCTGCTCCATTACTGTATTTAAAACATCGAATATCATATTGATGTTTTTCGGTAGTAGAACGGATTAATTTGATTACCTTTAATATCAGTGGGGACATTTGTGTTGTATGACGTCCATTTCACATAACGACGACAGTCCCGGAATGGATTAAATTCGTTATTCGAGGTACCACTGTATTTAAAAGCAATTCTGAAGTTAGAAAGTGTAGCATAGGCTCGTCGCACAATGTTCTTTATGTGATCCTCAGGTGACAGTTTTCTATCTAGAACTACCCCTAGATCCCTTTCTTTATCAAAATTATTAAAAGATTTCTCACATAATTTATAGGTTGTGTGGAGTCTGTTCTCCTATTCCACAACATGGCATTTATTCACATTAAATTCCATTTGCCAAGTGTTGCTCCATATACTTATTTTGTCTAGGTCTTCTTGAAGGGCATGACAATCATCTAGGTTTCTTATCTTCCCTATTATCTTAGCATCATCAGCAAACATGTTCATATAATTCTGTATTCCATCTGGTAGATCATTTATGTAGACAATGTACATCACCGGTGCAAGAACTGAACCCTGTTGTACTTCACTTGTGACATTTCTCCAATCTGATACATTGCCTCTGATTACTGCCCTCATTTTTCTATCAGTCAGAAAATTTGTCATCCATGTTAGAAGCTTACCTGTCACCCCTCCAATATTTTCCAGTTTCCAGAACAACCTCTTATGTAAAACTCGGTCGAAAGCCTTTTTTAGGTCCAGATAGATGCAGTCAACCCAACCATCTCTTTCCTGTAAAATCTCTGTGGCTCGATCATAAAAACTGAGCAAGTTCATTACACAGGATCTTCCAGATCGAAAACCATACTGTCTGTCTGATATTATATCGTTTTTCTCCAGGTGTTCTACCCATTTACTGTAGTTTTAATTATTTTTTCCAATATTTTGACTATTACATTTGTCAATGATACAGGTCTATAATTAAGGGGGTCTTCCCTGTTTCGACTTTTGTAGATTGGAACTATGTTAGCCTTTTTCCACACATCAGCTACAACTCCTGTACACAGGAATACTTAAGGGAGTACTTAAGCAACAGGAAACAGCGAGTAACGGTGAGGGGGGAGACATCAGAGTGGCGAGATGTCACCAGCGGAGTCCCACAGGGCTCAGTACTTGGACCCATCTTGTTTCTAATATATGTGAACGATCTTCCGGAGGGTATAGACTCATTCCTCTCAATGTTTGCTGATGATGCAAAAGTTATGAGAAGAATAAAGACGGATGAAGATAGACAGAGACTACAGGATGACCTGGATAAACTGGAGGAATGGTCTAGAAAATGGCTGCTAAAGTTCAACTCGGGAAAGTGTAAGGTGATGAAATTAGGCGAAGAGAGCAGGAGGCTGAACACAAGGTATCATCTGGGAGGTGAAATCCTGCAAGAGTCAAATAGAGAGAGAGACCTGGGGGTTGATATCACACCAAACCTGTCCCCAGAGGCCCACATCAAAAAAAATATCAGCGGCATATGCTGGACTGGCCAACATAAGAACTGCCTTTTGAAACTTGTGTAAGGAATCTTTCAGAACCCTGTATACCACTTATGTAAGACCAATCCTGGAGTATGCAGCTCCAGCCTGGAGTCCATACCTAGTTAAACACAAGACAAAGTTAGAGAAGATTCAGCGATATGCCACCAGGCTCGTCCCGGAACTGAGAGGATTGAGCTACGAGGAAAGGCTAAAGGAGCTGAACCTCACATCCCTGGAAAAGAGAAGAGTAAGGGGAGACATGATAACCACTTACAAAATTCTCAGGGGAATTGACAGGGTGGACAAAGACAAACTCTTCAGCACGGGTGGGACACGAACAAGGGGACACAGGTGGAAACTTAGTACCCAGATGAGCCACAGAGACGTTAGAAAGAATTTTTTCAGTGTCAGAGTAGTTACTAAATGGAATGCACTAGGAAGTGATGTGGTGGAGGCTGGCTCCATACACAGTTTCAAATGTAGATATGATAGAGCCCAGTAGGCTCAGGAATCTGTACACCAGTTGATTGACAGTTGAGAGGCGGGACCAAAGAGCCAAAGCTCAACCCCCGCAAGCACAATTAGGTGAGTACAATTAGGTGAGTACAGGGTTGCCTGAAAAATCAGTTGAAGTGGAATGCTGAGCTCAGGTGCACATTCTCTTAGAACCCATGGTGAAACTCCATCTGGACCAACTGCTTTGTTCTTACTTAGCTCCTTGAGCATTTTTTCCACTTCATCTCTAGACACCTCTGTGCTCTATGTTGTTCTCTGGAATTCTTATTGTGTCTGGTTCCCTAAAGATTTCATTTTGTACAAACACACTTTGGAACTTTTCGTTTAGTGTTTCACACATTTCCTTTTTATTTTCCGTGAATCTATTTTCCATTTTCAACCTCTGAATATTATCCTTTACCTGCAATTTGTTGTTTATGAATTTATAGAATAGACCTGGTTCTGTTTTACATTTGTCTGCAATCCCTTTTTCAAAATTTCTTTCTGCCTCTCTCCTCACTGTCGTGTAGTTTTTTCTCGCATCTTTGTATCGCTGGTATGTTTGGGGGTTTGGCCTCTTCCTGTATTGATTCCATTTTTGTGTCTTGGTCTCTGGCCCTCTCGCAATTTCTGTTGAACCTATCCTGTTATCTAGTTCTGCATCTCTGTTTTGGTATAAATTTTTTTGTGCCTTTATCATATATTTCACAAAACTTGACATACATCTCGTTCACTTCCTTGTCTAGCATCAAGCCTGTCCAATTATACTCACTAAAAAAAATTCAAAGGTGGCCATAATGTCCTCTCCTGAAGTCAGGTTTTTCAACTGCTTCAACCTCCTTATTTTCTTCCAGATTATAACGCATTGCATACTTTATTTCCAAAAAGACATGGTCACTTTTACCCAAGGGAGGAAGGTACTGAATGTCAAATATCTCTTCCTCCTTCTTGGTAAATATCAAATCTAGCATGGAGGGAACGTCCCCTTCCCTCATCCTCGTAGCTTGTTTAACATGTTGATGCAAGAATGTTTCCAGGATGAGGTCTACAAATCTACAGATTCAAAAATTTTCTGTTTTAGCTTCATATGCTTCCCAGTCTATGGATTTAAAGTTGAAGTCACCGACTATCAACAGTCGTGATCTATCGTTATCCGCTCTCGCTATGATCTCTCTCATTATTATTATAAGACCTTCGCGTTTACTATCATTTTTATCGTTTTATTTAAATATCGTTTACTTCGCGTTTACGTCTTAGTTTGTGTGTGTGTGTGTGTGTGTGTGTGTGTGTGTGTGTGTGTGTGTGTGTGTGTGTGTGTGTGTGTGTGTGTGTGTGTGTGTGTGTGTGTGTGTGTGTAATCACCTAAGTATAGTTACAAGTTAAGAGCTACTGTGTCTTGTCTTTCCAATAATCTTTGTCATATGACAACTTTGAAACTAATGAACTGATGGTTTTGCCATCTACTCCCTTCTCATTTAATTTGTTCCAACCTTCTACAACTCTTTTTCTCAAAAGAGAACTTTGTTTTTTCCCTTAGCTTAAATCTGTAACCTCCGGCTCTTGAAGTTACAAATTTAAAAAACTACTTGTTTGTTTTGTTAATTCCTGTTGTTATTTTGTATGAAATGATCATATCTCCTCTTTTCCTCCTATATTCTAGCCTTGATATATGTGATACCTCCAGCCTTTCCTCATAGCTCATGTTGTTAAGTTCTGGACGCCATTTAGTAGCATGTCTTTGCACCCTTTGTAGTTTGTGTTTCTTCAGATAAGGACACAACAGCTGCATATTCCAACTTTGGTCTCAAGAATGTTGTGAGCAGTTTCTTAAATATTTCTCTTTGCAGATATTTAAATGCAATTCTAAAATTTGGTAGCATAATGTAGGCTCCTTTCACAATGCTCTTTATGTGATCTTTTGGTGACAGCTTACTATCCTGAACCACTCTTAATCTCATTCCTTGTCAGCATTTTTAGTATCTTTTCTCACATAATTTCACATAATGCATGGGTGAGTGTTCAATTTGTTAAATTAGCAAATAAGTACAGTAACAGACATTCTGGTTGCTGCTCACATTGCCCAATACAGTATAATCGTAAAGGATATATTATTTTGCTCTGTCTAAGTTAATGTGGTGTTTAAATAATGTTTCATGACCAAAAGTCAATTTCACTTGGGTTAAAGAGATTATTTGTTACAATGTAACAGGGTAGGTTGATTTTTGCAAGAGTGTGTCAATTAAATTTTATGAAAGACCTCAGATTTATAAATTTTGCCCAGATATCCATTATCTTTTTTTGTGTGCATTTAAGCATGTATATGAGACATAGGTTTTCTTCAGTTTTTTATTTATGCAAAATATTTTTTAGTTTTTATGTAGTGAGCATTATAAATAACTAGTTTTGATTTTAATGCTTGCATTGATATTGTGGTTATTTTACTAAGTTTTAACCTGTTACTTTACAAATGGACACAAAACTCATAGATATCACCAGTAAAGTGTGAGAGGCCCCTTTACAATGTCTGTTTAACACTTCAAGTTCTGTGTACAGTACTTTTATTGATATACAGTAGTCACATTATTTATAAACATTCTGACTAAAAGCCCTAAAAGCTGATCTCTGTGAGTCTTGATTTCTATTATTTACCTATTTATTATTTTTATATTATTTCTATTGTTTACCTTTTATCATTTGACAGAAAGACATGGTGTTAATTATAAATGCAAAACTTTCAAAGATTTATATTATTAAAAGTAATTTTATAGGTCTCAAGGGAAAAGCATTAAAAACCATCTGGCCCCTTCAACAATAACAATTATTTGCTAACATTGTATTAGTAATGGTAAAATTTAGGATGCATTTTTTGGGTTAGATTAGGTGATTGCTCAAGGAACTTGTCTCTATGAGTATGCACACACACAGTACTGTGTGGTACACAGTTTCACACAAGAGACTAGTGCACAAGCTGGAGATGCAGTTAGGAATGAAAGGGAAGGTACTCCATTGGATAAGGGAGTACCTAAGCAACAGAAAACAGCGAGTCACTGTGAGGGGTGAGGTCTTAGATTGGCGAGACGTCACTAGTGGAGTCCCGCTGCGATCAGTCCTTGGACCTATACTGGTCCAAGTATAGTAGTTTGAATCAAGTATCCTGGTTTGAACGTAGATTCAAACCCTTGTCACGGCCCTTGTGGATTTGTTCATTTGATGCATCACGCTATTGTGACATCCATGTGTATTGGACCTATACTGTTTCTGATATATGTAAATGATCTCCCAGAAGGTATAGAATCATTCCTCTCATTGTTTATGATCCTTACCTATGTCCTTATATGACAGAGTGGTGGGTAGACGGGACACCATGAGCGTAGCTCTCATCCTGTAACTACACTTAGGTAGTTACACACACACACACACTCACGCACTCTCTCATATAAAACAAATGGCATAATCCATATAAATTATTTATTGTATTGCATTTTTGTACTTGCTCTAGATAAGCCGACTGAAGATCATTAACACTTCAACAGCGCAATACGTGCATACTGTATACGATTTGACATAAAATAATTTAACATAAGTTTTTAAAACTTTCACAAACACTTTCCAATTTTCTTTGCATAATCAACTAGGAAAATGCTCCAACTTTGTTTAAATGATCACAGCGTAACTTGAAAAACAAGAGAATCAAAATTAATTTTAAAATTGAATATTGAAAACTTCAGATTTTCAATTCAGAATAAAAAATATGAACCGTCACAAATTGTTCATTTAATGTTATTATTCTCTCAGAAAAGCATATGATCTTCATTTTCATCAAATTCGAATACAGGTTTCAATATAGTTTATTGTAAAAATAATCGTCAATAAGGCATTTGAAATATGCGGCAAATTTAATCCAAAAAAATTATAACTCCAAATGTATAAAATTTATGAAAAAAAACATTTTGAAGGGATTGTAGAACAGACAGCTGAGCACACAATGTGAAAATAGTGAGAATCAGTCAAAAACTTGAGTATTAGAAGCCATTCAAAGATAAAACTCTAGTTGCAGAGATAATTGAAGTTGAACTTTTCAACAATGAATAAAGGTAGTTTTAATTTGTTAATTTAGTTGTATGTTTTAATAAACATTGTTTGGCATTTGTACTTGAATGTGTGAAAGTTGTAGGTCAATATGTGTTGAAATGAATCAAGAAAAGATAACCCCCCAAAAAACACAAAATATAGGGATAATTATAATGATTTAGGGGATATATTTAGGGTATACTTTATATAAGTAAAAAAGCCCTAATATGGTCCCTAATCATCAAAACAACCTAAAGAGACAAAGAAAATAGTTTGTGAAAAAATCGGTCAAAAAAATTAAAAGTTCCAAGTTTTGTGAGTTGTGACTGACTTGTTGACCAATATCATTCTATCTTCACAGAGTTATGGCAACGTATGCATTCTCCAGGATGTAAAGGTTATAAAAAAAATCAGATAATAAACAAAGGAGAAAAATTAACTAAAATCTTAAAAAAAAAAAAAAAAAAAAAAAAATTATCATCCCCCCCCCCCCCCTCCCAAAAACAAAAACAAAATATTTTTGTGACAGTGATGAAAGTAACATATATTAACATTGGACAATGTATTTATATGATATATAACAAAATAGAGCATAATAACTTAGGTACTCATTATTATTTATGTATTACTGAGCAATGTTATAAAAGAACCAACTGCATATCCACTTTGTGGACACTTCTTACTACTATTCTTCTTTGAGCATCAGACAGGTGCTTGTATCTCTTTATTACTGCATAATCCTTCAGTTCCACTTATTTGGAGCTGTTCTCCTTATCAACAAAACGTTCTTATTTTAAAAAATTCGTCTAAAATCAATTTCTTAAAATATTTTGATGAAAGTTTCACGACACTGAAGCCAATAAGTTGGAGATTTGTTTAACATTTTCAAGTTATTTTTACATAATTTGAATATTTTTCGCTACTAGGCCCCCAAATATGCGTGGTAATATGTGCAGTCTAAGGGTTAAGTACTGTACTCTATTTACCGCAGGTTTTCCACATACTGTACAGTGTTTCATTACTTGGTGCCCCTAGCACTGTCAACACTCCTGTTACTCCTGGTGCTCAAGAACCATTATCTTAATGGTTCTCATTAAACCTATTTTAATGTGTTCAATATAAGTAAAATTTGTCTTCTTTAATCTATTTTGTTTACTATTGTCATTTTATTATTTGTAGTACAGATTTTGATTTAATATTTTTGAAATGTTTACTTTAGTTTGACAAAAGCTAGTTGCAGTAGGGAGAGAACTAATGTGAAATTAAATGTTTGAAAGAATCAGAGAATACATTAATTGATCTTTTATTGATCAGAGAGCTGATATGAGTTTGAAAGTGCTTTTACAGTATTATTATTGTATGGATCTCTATTATATGTTAGTTAAAGGCTAAGAGTAACAATGGAAGCTGAGGTTAGTGTTTTCTCTTGTACTGTAAATAGCAAGCTGTTATTAATGGTCAGTTGGATTATTAGCTTGTTAGTGCAACACAACAGCCTGGTTGACCAAATTCTCGACCAGGAGACTGGTTCACAAGAGACATTGATTCTTGGAATCAACTCTGTGTAGCCATAAGATACACTGTTTATGCGAAGGAAATATAATTTGCCTCCTTCCTTAATGAATTTATTTGGTTTATTCAATCATAGTGCTTAACTTTTGATTGATATTTTTCTTGTCTACTTATTATGTATGCTCTGGAAACACAAACCGAAACTGTCTCTATTTTCTGCTTGTTATAACTTGTAATAAAGGTGTTACATCTTGGCTTAACGTGTTTATGATGCATTAGAACGTTGTTACAACTTGTTTTATTGGTTGTTATAACTAGTTAGGAGGTGTTAAAGCTTGTTCGAACGTTGTACCAACGTCGTAGTTTTGGTGTGTGTTTGGCGGGTGATAACCAATAAATGAATGAGGTGGTTTGTGTTTATTAGATCTCACTTATTAGTGCTTGCAGGTAGGGAGGATTAGTCACTTCACTTTTGAGAATCTGATACTGAATACTGCACAATTTTGTAAGACTTAACTTGTATGTACTATATTTTTTAATTTGTTTATTGAATATTCTTGCCTACTTCATCCCTCACTCTGTTCCTTCTATTGAGTTCTTTATGTATATGGAACATTTTCTTAAATAATTTTGGCCCATTTTTTGTCACGTTTCCGCTTGCTTCTTGTATTCTATTTGTCCTCATCTGGAGTAGTCTATCTATGTTGACTTCAGCTGTCTTTTAGTATATCATGACATTGTCTCCTCTGGTTCTCCTCTTTTACAGTGTTTGTAGGGTCAACTTTTTTAGCTGGTCTTGATGGCTCAACTCCCACCTTTGTTGTGTGAGCCTCGTGGTGCATCATGAGGGTGAGCGAGTAGTTCAGAGTTGCATACGGTGTAATACTCGGTCTCGCACTCATTTTTATACATTCATTTAAAAATGGTTTACAATGAAAGAACAAAATTTTGTATTAATAATTGCCACAAAAGCCTACCTAGAAGATAATACTGCAAATATATTTTCATTTTTCTAGCAAGACAGTAATAAAGTAATAAACTATTCTCAATGTTGTTTCACATACAAAACAAAAACAAGGTGAAGTTTAAGAATTTAGTGAAGTGTTTATATTGGATACAGCATTGAGTACACTATTTTCATTTTTATCATTTTTACCTTTATTAACCTTTTTCTTGTTATTGCATCATTGATTTATTTCTTAAATCTTTTATTTTTATAATGTGATGCTTACAAATATGAAGTGCATATTTTCCTTTTCAAGATTTACTAACCTCTTCATTCTTATTTCAGTGTAATGCCAAGAATATTAGGTTAATAACTATGAACAATTTGCTTCCGTCGTCAATAAAGATGCACCAGAGGTACGATTTAAAGGGTTCCACATATAAGAGAAAGGTAAGTCATCACAACTAGAGATGTAGTATTATTTTATGTTTTTAGTTAACATTATTGGTTTCTTGTTTAGAAGTTAAATCCAACTGTGTCGTGAACAGAAATATGTACTGTCGGGTAGGATAGCACATTGGTGACATACCTAAGAGACATTTCAAATGACCATTGTAGGGTCAAAACACTGTAGGTGCTAGGGAGCACTAGAGAAAAATCTAATTAGGAATTACAAAGGTCAAATCATAGACTCAGTCCCTCGGAACCCCTCTCTCTCTCTCTCTGGCTCACTAGTGACCAGCTAGATGGGACTCTTGCTAACTACCAGTTGGCCTACCTGGCCACCTGTACTGATCACCAGGAGGTACTTCCATGTACATGTTTATATTCCTTGACCCCAGATACCGCACTTGCTACCATATGCCTAAGAGAAATTCTGTGAACAAGGGAGTGAGATAAAAAGGAAGGAAATGAGAGCAGTTGAATGATCTGCTCAGAAAAAAAAATAAAAAAAATATATATATATATATATATATATATATATATATATATATATATATATATATATATATATATATATATATATATACAGTGCTTCCTCAGACTAACGAACCCCGCTCTATCGAATTCCCGGAAGAGCCGAACAAATTGAATTCGGTACCAAATGTTCAGTGGAACATACAAATGTTCGATTAAGTGAGGAATGTTCGTCCAAGTGGTCACCGAGGCCGAGCGTCAGAGCTGGCTGTCATCAACTATGATTCGCCAGAGTGTAAACAGTTATGTAGTGTTTTATTATCCCTACCCATTGTTTCTAGGGAGAAATGGTGATAAAAATGGTGATAAAATGGTGTCAGGGGGGCATTGGTGAGAGAGTTGTTGTCAGGAGGCAACACGTGCTCCCCCGCCCCCACCCTCCTTCCTCCACCTGACCACAGAGACCACTCACTCTCCTCTCGTTGTCAGATGCCAAGAGTCAATTTAATGATAATTATCGCATTATCTACACTGAAAATAGCCTTTTTATTAGAAAAATGTCATATTGGAGCAATAATAATGGTGAAAATTGTAATATATACAGTACATATTTTAAACAGTTTGAACACATTTCCTTTTCACAGAATTTTTAATACAATTGGGGTGTAGATAACAGTTGGCATCGGTCCATAGAATTACCCAAATCGACCCAAATCAGCCCAAAACTACCCAAATCGTCTTAGCATTACGTAAGTAATGAAGAAATATGGTATATTTACTTACTATAATGTTGGTGCTACACATAGAACATGATCAAACCTATTTTTACTCTGAAATAATCTAATTTCATAACGAAATTAGACGTAAATATGTGAGAGGTGACGCCATAGGAAGTCGACGGTCCAAGCGACAATTGTGTGGAGCGACTTATCCAAGATATATGGTCGCCAGGAGAGTGTTTGCTGCCATATCAGCCTCCTGTACACAGTGATCCAGTCCTTTTCGTTCATTGAACACCGAACCCTACACGCCCTCTGATATATTGCTTAATTAAGAAATATTCACAAATAAAGATTATATTTGTATATGTTATCAGAAAGGCAGATATAAAATAGTTTTTGTGAATCCATCACAGAGATTATACCTTATTAGAGAGGAAAAATATTCATACTTTAAACAAGGCTTCATGGCCGACGCTCTCCTTACCGATATGGGAACTATGACCTTCCGAAGATCAATGTTAATTTAATCTAGATATTGTAATAAACGAAGTTTTCTATGTCATCATAAAGACATAAATATAAGCTGCATGTTAATAATTTGGCATAAATATAACTGAATTGAAAGTTAAGATATATGCCTTTTTATAGTTACTTGATGGCTCGCTCAGGGAGTGTGAAGGCCTCCACACAAGCCAATCAATTTTATAATTACTTTGCATATATGCAAAGTAACGCCATAGGTCTTTATGTCAGAATAAAGCCATGTAGACGATAATGTAACTACATTTCAAGGAAAACATGTCTTAATATAATTATTAAATGAATGCAAAGTTATGGTTAAATAAATAGCCAATACCACACAATCGCCGGTGTTCGGACACATGAATAGTCGCATTAGGTGAAAGGAAATGTACCCAACCATTTCCATTTACCCAACCAGTTTGTGCACCCTATACTCATCCTCTGTGCGGTAATTTATTGTGCACCACATACTCATCTTGTTACCAGTAGTTTGTGCAACCCATACTCATCCTGTGACCCGTAATTTATTGTGCATCCCATACTCATCCTGTTACCGGTAGTTTGTGCAGCCCATACCCATCCTGTGACCTGTAATTTATTGTGCAACCCATACTTATCCTGTGACCTGTAGTTTATTGTGCAGCTAATACTCATTCTGTGAGTCATAGGACATTGCGCAACCCTTTCTCATCGTGTGAATCTTTGTTTACTTTGCTCTCCATATTCATCCTCTGCGCGATAGTTTCTTGTGCAACCCATACCCATGATGTGAGTGGTAGTTTATTGTGTACCCTATATTCATCCTGTGAGTATAGGGTACACAATTCTTGTTTGGATTCTTGTAATGTTATTTGTCTATTTGTAGTCACAGTATTTGTGCACCCCTTGAGGGACTTGAATTAGAGGGGGGTTGAAATAGCCTAAGCTACTCTATCCCTTTGAGATGTATTTATTGCTTATCTCAATAAACACACTTGAACTTGAACTTGGGTACACAATGAGTTCATTTGTACTCCATACTCATCATCAAGAAGTGTATTTTACCAGCATTGTAATATAAATTAAGAATAAAAGCTTAGCTGGATTACGGACCCATAATCAAAATAAGAGTCATCACTAATTATCATGACAAATAGTCTAGGCTACACTTCCGCCTTCGACAAGCTGCCGCCGGATGTGGGTATAGTTTATTGTACACCCCCGCACCCCCAGTCCTGGAAGGGCGGGCATTAGGATGTGGACATGTGTACCATTATACCCCCCCCCCCACACACACACACACTCCTCTCCTGTTAATAATAATACTAATAATAATAAAAATTCAAAATAATAACGTTAATAAATATTATAATTAAAACACTTACTGTAATACCCTAGTGCTTGAATGAAAGTGAAGGAAAGACCCAATAAATGTGTAAGTGTATTAAAAACCAAATTTTCGTTGGGTGAGCTGGCAGGTGAGCACCACCTGCCAGCTCACCCAGTAATGAACATCACCTGCCAGCTCACCCAGTAATGAACATCACCTGCCAGCTCACCCAGTAATGAACATCACCTGCACACTGCACCGAACCACTTGCCAGCAGGTGCAGAAGTACGATGGAAAGAGCAAAGTATACAATATTTCAAGTATAATATTAAAGATATATTTAGCATTTAATGTTTTCCTATAAAGTTTCAATAATACCTTTATTTGATTTTTTGTATTATTTTCTACCACAGACGTGGCCACACATTAACAATGCTAACCAGCATATATACATTTTCTTCAGTCCGCCATGGACTCTAACCCTTTCCACTACCGCCCACAAGATGGGTATAGGGTGCATAATATAAGAACTAAACTAACTAACTCCATTGATAGGGTTAGAGATTTGTTAAACATATAGGTCAGGGATTTATTGAACAATTAACCACATAAGGTGATTGTAGTGTTTTTAAAATGCTAGGCTAAGCTACATACGTAAATACATAAATACACAGATTTACGTATGCCCTACATAAAGTGTTCGATGTGTCTTTTACATAGTGTCATTAACGTGCATTTACAAAGGTGAAATTGAATTCTGACCAGCTTCCACATATACTTTATACACATACATATACACACACAGACGTATGCGTACATATACATATATATATACATACATATATACACACATACATACACATATATTTGTCTCTTTTACTCTGACAAGGTGAGATAACTGATAGAGAAACTAGTGTGCAATTAAGCACTTAATCACTGAAGGTGATTAAGGTGCTTTCACAAGCTCAGGTTATAGAGTTACATCACATACATTCATTGTATAATTGATACGTTACATGGTCAATCTAGGGTACAAGTTCAATATATCATCAAGTGTTCCAGTACTCAAATAGTAATTACACAGTTCAGCATACCTTAGCCCAGGAGGGCGAAAGTCAGTCAGTATGGGACATTCTACAATATAATGTTCAAGGGAGTGCATATTTTCTCTTTTACAAAGTTGACACATTGTGTACTCGACATTTGGGTTTTGAGAAAGCTGCCAGATACGTCTATATCCCAAGCGTATTATGGCCACTATAACATCACATTGGGTTCTTGTTCCATTAATCCTGTATGTGAATGTCTCCGCACGATATCTATCATAATATTTAATGCTACAATTTTCAGGTCTTTGTGAATTTGTTAGGTCGGTGAGATTTTCATTAGATGTTTGCTTAAGTATTCTCTTTGTCACTGCTAATGAAACACCCATATAAATTTCTACCACTGGTTTTCTACAGGCTGTCTTTGCAAGCATATCAACAGTGTCATGCCTTGAGATGCCAACATGTGATGGTATCCATAGGAATTTAATTTCAAATCTCTTTTCTTTGGCAGCTAAAATATTCATTCGAATATCACTGACTATTTTCTGGGTGTCACTACTATGTGCGTTCAATACCAGGAGTGCACTCTGCGAATCACAGTATATAAGTCGACTGCCTTTGTGTTTTAAAAATTCAGTGGCAAGGTATATGAATGCAAGTTCGGTTTGAGTTGTACTTGCCCAATCATTGACGCGCTTCATTCATGTATGTACGAGAGAAGATTGTTCAAATATATTACATGCACATCCGGTACATCATCCACCTTCTTCTACAGAACCGTCGGTATAGCACTGATACACATCGTTACCCATACTCTGAGTACTTTCAGTGATGCTTCACAGTGTTAACTGTTTTAATAATGTAGAGTGTACATTATCTTTCTTGGGTGCATTTACAAAATCAACTGCTAGATCCAAGTTATCCCATGGAGTAATTGGTTGATTAATCGTTAATTGAGTTGGGTACATATTTAATATTTTGATGGAGTTGGCTACCTTGTAGAACCAAAATGCATTCACGCCGAAAACTGTGCTAATAGACAAAATTATGTTAGAGATATGGGTCTATAATTATCTGAGTGTGCTTTGGGGATGGGAACAATGACACTGTCCAATCATCAGGTAATACTCCTTCACTTAAACTCATTCTGTACAACACTAAAAGTGGATTACCTGGTACTTGTGAGACTAATCTCAGTAAACTGTAAGTAATACCGTCCTCTTCAGGAGCAGTAGACTTATTTTATTGTGCTACACAGCCTTCCCGGCTTGGTGCCTTCTTTGGTAATTACTTATCAAAGGCAGCTCCATACGAGGAGCTGCCTCGTATGGGCCAATAAGTCTTTTGCAGTTACCTTCATTCTTATGTTCTTACTTACATTTATTGAACTTTATCATCATCATCATTTACAGAAATAAATTAACATAAAAAGTAGTCATTTTAATACACAAAACAGAAGTAGATATTATGTAAATTATGATGCAGGATAGGATCACTATTAAGAACTTAATTATAAACCACAATATGTTTAATATCGTCAGAAATTCGGAAACATACCATATATTTTCAAATATTTACAATTAAAGTATTTATTTAGGAAATAAGTATTTTAGTTACCCTAGTTAGCTCTGAGAACACACATTCTTGCAGCAAGAATTTCTTCCCACTAATCTGAGAGATGCTAATGAGACCAATCTTGACGCACTGGACAGGTCATGAACAACAATCAACTACAGCACCATCTATGTCAGAAGATATTCAAAATATTCTTGATATCATTCAAATTGTCAATACGAGAACAGAATACATAAGTTGAGTGATGTCAAAGGAATCATATTGACTGACCGAGCCCCATTGTAAATATCCGTGGCTTCCTGACCATAAAGGTACCGACGCGGTCGAGGGTAAGAGACCGGATGTACCCATATACCTATGAGGCCATCAAAAATAGTGAGTCACGCCAAACAAAAAGAAGTACTGGTAAACAGGTCAGACACAACCAGTACTATGATGATGCTAAACTGAAAGAGCTTAAATCAATTGCTAGACAGACAGGTAAAGCATATAAGAGCCTTAGAACTCCTCAAATGTTAAAACTGTTTCAGGCCGCGCTTGCAGCGGCAAGGGAGAGAATGACTGAACTGAGACAAAATGAATGGGAGGGTTTTGTTAGTGGACTTAACCTGCATACTCCCCTGGGCAAAGCCTGGAAAGGCATAAACAAAATTATTGGTAAAAATAGTAGACAAGTTTCACACCCAAACCCACTACAGAAAGCCAATCAGTTAATTGCAAAATGGGCTCAGGTTTCCAGCCTTGGAATGCTACCAGCTAGCACTAGGGAGAAATTGCAGGCGAGGTCCACAGACAGAAATTCTCTCATAAATTTCATGTTGAGCAAGCAACATGATGAATGTGATGTTCCATATACAGATTATGAATTGGATGCAGCCCTCTCCAGGGGCAGTAGCACTGCTCCTGGTGAGGACGGTATCACCTATGATATTCTAAGACTCCTACATCGTGTACCCGGTAACCCATTATTAGAATTGTTTAATGCCAGCTATGTCTTTGGGCAGTTGCCTGTATCATGGACCACCAGTCTTACAGTACCTGTACCAAAGCCTGGCCAACCTGATGCTTTCCGTCCCATCTCACTGACCAGTTGCATGTGCAAAACCTTTGAGAGAATGGTGCTTAATAGATTATTGTATAGAGTTAAAGAGCACATGTCACCTGATATCAATGGTTTCACACATGGTAAAAGTGTACACAACTGTATCACAACCTTTCTTACTGTTCATGGAGATAAAAGGCACAAGTACACAACATTTCTTGATTTAAAAAATGCCTTTGATATTGCTAATAGGGAAGTGATTATGTATGAATTAGCGAGAATGGATATAGGGGGACATTTATTACAGTGGATACGAGGCTATCTTACCAACCGGAAGTCCTCTGCGCTGTTCCAAGGCTACAAGAGTGAAACTAAAGTAGTGCAACTAGGCACCCCACATGGAAGAGTACTTAGTCCTACCTTGTTTAATGTTCTAATTAATGCTTTACTAAAATCAATCCCAACTAGTCCGGCAAACATCACTATCAGCTATGCAGATGACATCCTTGTGCATACTAAAACCCACCGCAAAATGCAAACAGTCTTAAATTGTATACATACAGCTTGTGAGAGCCTTGGTCTTGTAATCAACGCTGCTAAAACTAAGGTATTTAACAGACAAATTGGCAACCGCAAAAGTGGACCACGAAAACTTAAGATAGACAACATACCAATAGACTATGTCTCTTTTTTCAAATACCTTGGTGTCTCTGTCCCTTGTACCTCAACTGCAGTCAATAAGTTACATCAACAATGTAGAGACAGACTCAAGGCTTTCAGAACTGTAGTGGGGTACAGCCCGAAATATGGTGTTAATATTAGAATAGCAAGAATGATGTATTTAGCGTATATAAGGTCTCTGATAGACTATCATGCACCAGCTTTGGTCCTGCAGAATGGCAAAAGTATTGATAGACTGGAAAAAATGCAAAATGAAGCACTCAGAATTATACTTGGCTGTCCTATAACTACCAAAGTTCTCAACATGCGGAAAGAATTAAATATACTTAGCATTAGAGATAGAATATTTGAAATTAATCTTATGATGGGACTAAAGCTGCTGCGTGATAACAAAAACAACATTGTGTCAGTTGCACTGTTAGAACACATACGAAATGGAACTAGCGAGTCTAAATGGATTCAAAGAACTGCCACTCATATTAAAATGATGGCACTGCACGATGTATATACAGATGAAAGAGTACAGCACTTCCTTCCACCCTGGTAGATAGTACCTTTTGACATCCCGACCCCTGCATACCACACCAAGAAACTAATCACAAGCAACCCTCATGCTCAGCTTGCTGCTAAATTAAGCACCATAGAACACATTCACAATATACAAGCTGAAAACAACATTGCACAGACCATATACACTGACGGATCACTCAATACAGCTACAGGGAGGGCAGGAAGTGCTGTTATTGCTCATCAGCCCGATGGCAGCACAATTCAAAGAAATATCCGAATTAGTAACTGGACGTCCACAATGCAAGCCGAGTTGGTAGCGATACTGGTAGCACTCGAAATTATTGACAACACTGAAGTAGACAGCTTAATTATTTCTGACTCCCTATCCTCACTACGAGCAATAAACAGTTTGCAATCAAGTAATAACGTGCTTGTCTTGGAAGCTAGACGTAGATATATAAGAATACTTTGCAAGAGGGTAAATATAAAAATGTTGTGGATTCCTTCTCACACTGGCATGCAGGAACATGACAAAGTTGACGCCCTTGCTAAGGCTGCAGTAAATAAAGACAGTATTGAATGGAATCTTGAGTTATCAAATAGGTCCCTTAAAAGTGTCATTAGACGAGAACTCCTGGATGGATTTGAAGAAAGTAGAACAGTGCAAACTGGAACTAGCAGGTCCATCGTTCATCACAATGAAATGTGTGAAATAAAACATGTGTATGGGGCAAGTAACAAAGTCGAGCATGGGTCTGAGGAAAAACTGTCCTTACTCTGAATACCGCAACGTCTGTGCTTATATGAATATATGTCACATACACATATTTTATAGCACACATTTAATTTGTATCTAGTTCTTTATTGTTAACTTACATAATCAAAGAACCTTGCAACATCTACATTCGAGGAAGGATTCCAGAAGCAGTTAACAACTGCCATTTCTTGTTTCTGGAATTCTTCTTTATGCTGTAGGTAAAGTAGTTAATAGAACTACAGTCTCCTGCTCCTGGGGTTAGTGGTTCGAGACTACTTGTGCCCAGGGTGAATGTGGAGGTCAGTAGTTCGACCTTGGAGGTGGACCTCGATATACACCTAACGAATAGACATGCACAAGCTGCCTGTCCTCAGTGTATATTTTACACACACACACACACACACACACACACACACACACACACACACACACACACACACACACACACACACACACACACACACACACACACACACACACACACACACACACACACAAACACACACACGTGAGTGTGTGATTATGCGAGACTGGTTAACATCAGAACAGCCTTCAGGAACCTGTGTAAGGAATCATTCAGAACCTTCTATACCACATATGTAAGACCAATCCTGGAGTATGTGGCCCCAGCATGGAGTCCGTACCTTGTCAAGCACAAGGCGAAGCTTGAAAAAGTTCAGAGATATGGCACTAGGCTAGTCCCAGAACTAAGAGGCATGAGCTACGGAGAAAGGCTGCGAGAAAAGCACCTCACGACACTAGAAGGCAGAAGAGTATGGGAGACATGATCACTACCTACAAAATTCTCAGAGGAATTGACAAGGTAGATAAAGATAAACTGTTTAACACGGGTGGTACGCAAACAAGGGGACACAGGTGGAAACTGAGTACCCAAATGAGCCAGAGGGACGTTAGAAAGAACTTTTTCAGTGTCAAAATAGTTAACAGATGTAATGCATTAGGCAGTAATGTGGTGGAGGCTGACTCCATACACAGTTTCAAATGTAGATATGATAGAGTCCAGTAGGCTCAGGAATCTGTACATCAGTTGATTGACAGTTGAGAGGCGGGACCAAAGAGCCAGAGCTCAACCCCCCAAGCACAATTAGGTGAGTACACACACACTCACTCTCTCCCTCTCATAAGGGAGGTGGTGGCCGAGTGGACAGCGCTCTAGACTCGTGGACCTAGGGAGTAAATGTTACTCCTACTGCTATGTAACAAGATTTTGTTGGTACATTTTCATGTAAATTCACAACTCTTCGCGCCGGAAACAAGTCATGAGAGAGCCACACAATAATTTTCGGATCTAACCTTCATTCTTTCTCAATGTGTTGTATACAATGAAATGATTATACATTGCTCTGTTGTGAACATTGTATACAGTACCTCAAGATATACATCCCACAACAGTTAACTAGCTCCCAGATACCTAATTAATTCTCTACTCTCTGTAAATGTTAATGTGATGTCACCGAGCAGTAAATAGGTACCTGGAAATTAGACAGTTGCTACGGGTTGCTTCCTGGTGTGTGTGTACTCACCTATTTGTGCTTGCGGGGGTTGAGCTTTGGCTTTTTGGTCCCGCCTCTCAACTGTCAATCAACTGGTGTACAGATTCCTGAGCCTACTGGGCTCTATCACATCTACATTTAAAACTGTGTATGGAGTTAGCCTCCACCACATCACTGCCTAATGCATTCTATCCGTTAACTACTCTGACACTGAAAAAGTTCCTTTTAACGTCTCTGTGGCTCATGTGGGTACTCAGTTTCCCACCAGTGTTGAATAGTTTATCCTTGTTTACCCGGTCGATTGTTTGTGTGTGTGTGTGTGTGTGTGTGTGTGTGTGTGTGTGTGTGTGTGTGTGTGTGTGTGTGTGTGTGTGTGTGCGAGAGAAAAAAAATTAGTTAGTCAGTAATAGTTGATTGACAGTTGAGAGGTGGGCCGAATGAGCAGAGCTCAACCCGCGCCTGCACAACTAGGTGAATACTCTCTCACTCTCTCTCTCTGTCTCTCTCTGTCTCTCTGTCTGTCTCTCTCTCTGTCTGTCTGTCTATCTTTCTCTCTCTCTCTTTCTCTCTCTCTCACCACTCACATATGTGTTGTATGTGGATGCTGAAGTTCAGTCTCTTGTCTATGTATAGGTCAAGGAACTTTCCATAATCATTATTGCTAATGTTAACATTGTGTATCTGAAGTTGAATTTGGTTTCAGGATTTACTTTCGAACAAAAATAGTAGTCGGTCTTTTTTATGTTTGATGTGAGTTTGTTAGTTTACATCCATGAGTGGACTTTTTAAATCTATTATTTTTATTATTATATAGTGCGTTTGGGTTGGGGTCTGAATAGAGGAAGGTAGCATCGTCAGCACTTATGTTTACACTTATTGGAAGTATCTAAGTATCAACTAAAGTATCTTCACACTTGACTTAAACTTTAGTAGCTATTTTCTGGACCATTCCTCAAGTTTCGGAGGTCAACGAAGATGGAATTCACATGAAATGGCTTATGTTACCATCACTAATAATGTTGTGTTTTCTGTCTAGCTTCAGACACGGTCATGTTACAATTGTGTCTTAGAGAGTTGCGCGCAATTAAGCATGATAGAAATCACTTACAATTAATGCAGGATGGTAGAAAATCACTTACAATTAATGCATCAAGTTTGGAGACTTGAATTGAAATTGAAATTGAAATAAGTTTATTGAGGTAAAATACACACAAATGGATGAGGTAGCTCAAGCTATTCTCACCCCGTTCAGTACATCGTGTTAATACATAGACACACACACTTGTACACATTTTAGTGTAACAAGCAAGGCAAATAGTTCTGTCTGATGGGTAGAGGCAACTGCACTTGCAGCTGCACCCGTGTGGCGGTGTAGGAAACCATCAATGTATATGATTTGAGAGAGAGAGAGAATGATCTATAGACAGAGCATCAATATGGCGTAAGGTATTGGGCTTTGCCTCAAGATGAAGCATAATAAAGAACCCGAATATCAGGAGAAAAAATTACATTAAAAACTGTCCACATGATACATATATATAATCACGTTTTAAACATTTTAATTTTATTATTTGCATATATATATATAATTAGGAAGTAATGTTTATCTGGGTAAGTTGTCAGCTTTTATGAACTAATAGCTAGTGCGGCTTGTATACTGGGTACATCCGGTCTCTTACCCTCGACTGCGGCGGTAACTTTATGGTCAGGAAGCCACAAATATTTACAGTTCAAGTTCAAGTATGTTTATTGAGACAAGAAAAAAATACATCTCAAAGGGATAGAGTAACTTAGGCTATTTCTACCCCCTCTACTTCAAGTCCCTCAAGGGGCGTACAAATTCAGTAAGTACAAATAGACAATTAGCATTACAAGAATCCCATTTAACATTGCAGGTTAATATAGTAAGTACAGCATACAATTGTTACACTCTTGGGGCAAAATTTTTGTAGCTCCTAAGTATACTGTCTATCATACCATTATCACACATACAAACAATTTGATGTGGTACATTACTTATTTCCTTATTTCTATAGTTATCAATAAGTTGACACTCTAATACATAATGTTCTAAGGTGTGGGCGTGCGGCATACTACATAATTTACACTCCTTATCTTTTTCACTGACATCAACTCCGTATTGCCAGATATATTTGTATCCTAATCTTAATCTCATGTAAATTGAATCCTTCCAAGTTGACTTTCCTTTATCATAGGTGAAGGACGAGTTTGTATTTATTACTGAATAATTCTTAAGTGTGTTACTACTATCCACTATTGCCATTCTTTTTATCATTTCTTCATCTTCATTTCCTCTTATTAATGTTATATATACATGTACACATAATCATACATACATGTACATATATATACATATGAGGTAAATCCAGAGAAATGAAATATGGATTTTTCCGCATACAAATGATTATTGTTTCGTGATCGTCAATTGCATATATACATATACATACATATACATTCACATACATATTCAATCACCCACACAAATACACACATCAATAATCTTTGTATCACAAGTGATTCAACAAGAGGCTCACAAGTCACTATACTAGGCACTTTACATCTATGGTGAGTCGTCCAATTACTAGTCTTGCTCTACACCCACCCAACTGGGCGGCAGCTTTACAGTCATGTGCTCCACACCCACCCAACTGGGCGGCAGCTTTACAGTCATGTGCTCCACACCCACCCAACTGGGCGGCAGCTTTACAGTCATGTGCTCCACACCCACCCAACTGGGTGGCAGCTTTACAGTCATGTGCTCCACACCCACCCAACTGGGCGGCAGCTTAACAGTCATGTGCTCCACACCCACCCAACTGGGCGGCAGCTTAACAGTCATGTGCTCCACACCCACCCAACTGGGCGGCAGCTTAACAGTCATGTGCTCCACACCCACCCAACTGGGCGGCAGCTTAACAGTCATGTGCTCCACACCCACCCAACTGGGCGGTAGCTTAACAGTCATGTGCTCCACACCCACCCAACTGGGCGGCAGCTTAACAATCATGTGCTCCACACCCACCCAACTGGGCGGTAGCTTAACAGTCATGTGCTCCACACCCACCCAACTGGGCGGCAGCTTAACAGTCATGTGCTCCACACCCACCCAACTGGGCGGCAGCTTTATAGTCATGTGCTCCACACCCACCCAACTGGGCGGCAGCTTAACAGTCATGTGCTCCACACCCACCCAACTGGGCGGCAGCTTTACAGTCATGTGCTCCACACCCACCCAACTGGGCGGCAGCTTAACAGTTATGTGCTCCACACCCACCCAACTGGGCGGTAGTTTAACAGTCATGTGCTCCACACCCACCCAACTGGGCGGCAGCTTAACAGTCATGTGCTCCACACCCACCCAACTGGGCGGCAGCTTTATAGTCATGTGCTCCACACCCACCCAACTGGGCGGCAGCTTAACAGTCATGTGCTCCACACCCACCCAACTGGGCGGCAGCTTAACAGTCATGTGCTCCACACCCACCCAAATGGGCGGCAGCTTTACAGTCATGTGCTCCACACCCAACCAACTGGGCGGCAGCTTAACAGTCATGTGCTCCACACCCACCCAACTGGGCGACGGCTTTACAATCATTTGCATGAATTACTTACAGTAAGCAAATTTTAGATACTTCGCTAAGATTTCGGGCAGCACATCATTATAAATGAAGTACTTACACTTTTCTTGGACACCAATGATGGTGTTATCTCTGAATTCCGCGATTTTTTTTAAATTCCAGTACTGTATATAATGACGCAAAGTATGCGAATAGTTCTGCAATAGTGATCCTATCCTGCGTCATAATTTACATACATATCTACTTCTGTTTTGTGTATTAAAATTACTACATTTTTATGTTAATTTATTTCTGTAAATGATGATGATGATAAATTTCAATAAATGTAAGTAAGAACATAAGAACGGAAACTGGTCGCGTAAATGGAAATGGTTGGGTACATTTCCTTTCACCTACCTAATGCGAATATTCATGTGTTCGGACACTGGCGATGGTGTGGTATTGCCTATTTATTTGACCATGTCTTTGCTTTCATTTAAGATATGTTTTCCTTGAAATGTATTTACATTATCGTCTACATCTGTCTTTATTCTGAAATAAAAACCTTTGACGTTACTTTGCATATATGTACATTAATTATAAAATTGATTGGCTTGTGTGCAGGCCTTCACACTCCCTGAGCGAGCCATCAAGTAACTATAAAAAGGCATATATCTTCACTTTCACTTCAGTTATATTTATACCAAAGTATTAACATGCAGCTTATATGTCTTTCTGATGACATAAAAAACTTCGTTTTTTACAATATATAGATTCAATTAACATTGATCTTCGGAAGGTCATAGTTCCCATATCGGTAAGGAGAGCGTCGGCCAAGAAGCCTTGTTTAAAATATGAATATTTTTCCTCTCTAATAAGGTATAATCTCTGTGATGCATTAACACAAACTATTTTATATCTGCCTTTCTGATAACATATATAAATATAATCTTTATTTGTGAATATTTGTTAATTAAGCAATATATCAGAGGGCGTGTAGGGTTCGGTGTTCTATGAACGAAAAGGACTGGAGTAGTTTAAATAGCGAACGCATACCAACGAATAACGCTAGTATCTATATAACAAATTTATTGTCATGTGGAATTGATTTAACTTCCAGACACTTTTTTTTAATAAATATTAAATATTTTGTGGCTGTTTATGAAAAATATTATTATAAATACACATTCTACTTGTTAATATTACCAATTAAATTTGCGACAATTTGAGCCATGAAATACGACGACTGGATCACTGTGTACAGGAGGCTGTTATGGCAGCAAACACTCTCCAGGCGACCATATATCTTGGATAAGTCGCTCCACACAATTGTCGCTTGGACCGTCGACTTCCTATGGCGTCACCTCTCACATATTTACGTCTCATTTCGTTATGAAATTAGATTATTTCAGAGTAAAAATAGGTTTGATCATGTTCTACGTGTAGCACCAACATTATAGTAAGTAAATATACCATATTTCTTCATTACTTACGTAATGCTAATACGATTTGGGTAGTTTTGGCCTGATTTGGGTCGATTTGGGTAATTCTATGGACCCGTTGGCATTGTGTGGCCGGCCGGTCGCTCCCTGAGCCATTGGGGGAGTGGGGGGTGGGAGGGGGGTTTGTTTCCTGGATCCCTCCCTCCCTCCCTCCTCTAACAGCCTACGTACTGTACTAATACCTATTTAGAATAAATTTTGAGGAGGCCAATAAAACAAGCACAGGTCGTGTGAACGTTAGGCCTTGGTGAGGTGGCTGGCATCATTTGTGGTGGTGTCAGGGGAGGCAGGCGGTGTCAGGGGAGGCAGGTGGTGTCAGGGGAGGCAGGCGGTGTCAGGGGAGGCAGGTGGGGTCAGGGGAGGCAGGTGGTGTCAGGGGAGGCAGGTGGGGTCAGGGGAGGCAGGTGGTGTCATGGGAGGCAGGTGGGGTCAGGGGAGGCAGGTGGTGTCAGGGGAGGCACATGGGGTCAGGGGAGGCAGGTGGTGTCATGGGAGGCAGGTGGGGTCAGGGGAGGCAGGTGGTGTCAGGGGAGGCAGGCGGGGTCAGGGGAGGCAGGTGGTGTCAGGGGAGGCAGGCGGGGTCAGGGGAGGCAGGTGGTGTCAGGGGAGGCAGGTGGGGTCAGGGGAGGCAGGTGGGGTCAGGGGAGGCAGGTGGTGTCAGAGGAGGCAGGCGGTGTCATGGGAGGCAGGTGGTGTCAGGGGAGGCAGGTGGTGTCAGGGGAGGCAGGTGGTGTCAGGGGGGGTCAAGGGAGGCAGGTGGGGTCAGGGGAGGCAGGTGGTGGAAAGAGGCAGGTGGGGTCAGGGGAGGCAGGTGGTGGAAAGAGGCAGGTGGTGTCAGGGGAGGCAGGTGGTGTCAGGGGAGGCAGGTGGGGTCAGGGGAGGCAGGCGGTGTCAGGGGAGGCAGGTGGGGTCAGGGGAGGCAGGTGGGGTCAGGGGAGGCAGGTGGGGTCAGGGTAGGCAGGTGGGGTCAGGGTAGGCAGGTGGGGTCAGGGGAGGCAGGTGGGGTCAGGGGAGGCAGGTGGGGTCAGGGGAGGCAGGCGGTGTCAGGGGAGGCAGGCGGTGTCAGGGGAGGCAGGTGGTGGAAAGAGGCAGGTGGGGTCAGTGGTGGAAGGTGTTGTCAGGGGAGGTGGAAGTGGAGAGAGAAGGGTGGTGACCATGCATGGCTGCCAAACCTCTCATTCATACTCTATTATAAATCTCAATCTTAGCTGTAAAATATTTATGCCAAAATATGTTAATTTTCGTGTATTACTATACATTATTAATCATTAACACGTTTTATTTGTTTCCTGAAGAAAACAATAGCTGACTTGGCATTGTGGTGTGTATGGCCGGGTACCTGGGGGGTGGGGGGGGGGGTCCTGGAGGTGTGAGAGGAGACCTGTCAACCCATCATTTTTTTTTGTCGGGAGAGTTGAGACGCTTCCAAGCCTGCTGCTTCAATACACGGTGTGGGTGGTGTGGGTGGTGTGGTGTGGTTTGGGTGTGGGTGGGTTGGTGTGGGTGGTGTGGTTGGGTGTGGGGGGATGATGTGGGTGGTGTGGGGTGTGTGGGGGATGATGTGGGTGGTGGTGTGGGGTGTGTGGGTGGTGGTGTGGGGAGTGTGGGTGGTGGGGGCAAATGGTGTTAGTGGTGTAGGGGATGGTGTGGGTGGTGTGGGGAATGGTGTGGGTGGTGTGGGGGATGGTGGGGGATGGTGTGGATGGTGTGGGGGATGATGTGGGTGGTGGTGTGGGGTGTGTGGGGGATGGTGTGGGTGGTGTGGGGGATGGTGAGGATGGTGTGGGGGATGATGTGGGTGGTGGTGTGGGGTGTGTGGGGGATGGTGTGGGTGGTGGTGTGTGGTGTGTGGGTGGTGGTGTGGGGAGTGTGGGTGGTGGGGGCGAATGGTGCTAGTGGTGTGGGGGATGGTGTGGGTGGTGTGGGGGAGGATGGTGTGGGTGGTTTGGGGGATGGTGTGGGTGGTGTGGAGGATGGTGTGGGTGGTGTGGAGGATGGTGTGGGTGGTGTGGGGGATGGTGTGGGTGGTGTGGGGATGGTGTGGGTGATGTGGGGGATGGTGTGGGTGGTGTGGGTGGTGTGGGGGATGGTGTGGGTGGTGTGGGGGATGGTGTGGGTGGTGTGGGGATGGTGTGGGTGGTGTGGGGGATGGTGTGGGTGGTGTGGGGGATGGTGTGGGTGGTGTGGGGGATGGTGTGGGTGGTGTGGAGGATGGTATGGGTGGTGTGGAGGATGGTGTGGGTAGTGTGGAGGATGGTGTGGGTGGTGTGGGGGATGGTATGGGTGGTGTGGGGATGGTATGGGTGGTGTGGAGGATGGTGTGGGTGGTGTGGGGGATGGTATGGGTGGTGTGGGGATGGTATGGGTGGTGTGGAGGATGGTGTGGGTGGTGTGGAGGATGGTGTGGGTGGTGTGGAGGATGGTGTGGAGGATGGTGTGGGTGGTGTGGGGGGGATGGTGTGAGTGGGGTGGGGGATGGTGATTCTCGCATCTCAGATTATTATTGACACCAAAAGAGCATGAAAGATATTATAATGAAGCACCACCCAACAAAGAAACAAACTAATGTGTCCTGGCATATGTTTAAAAAAAAAAAAAAATAAGAAGGTTGTTGGGGCCGGACGGATGGAACGAATTCCGCACTGGAACGAATCGGCTTCGCCCCATATAGTTCGTTCAAGTGAGGACACACTGTATATATATATATATATATATATAAGACCTTGATATAAGCCTAATGTGTATGAATAGACTCTAGCTGCCTGTCCCCTGCCACAATGAATTATTATTATTATTATTTGGCTGCTCTGTAATGGAAGCCTCTTGAATAATAGAAGAAATAAGTAAAGAATTTGAAAGTTCACCTATGTTAAGCAGTGCCCAAAGATATATGGCAGGTGAACCAAGGGACAAGGACAATATCATATCTATGACATTGATCTTCAGAACCAACAAAGGTAACTGAAAGGTAAGGTCTCTTATCTCAGGTATTGTACTTTCAAAAGGCGTTTGACATAAAAAAAATAGTAGTTTGCCCACTGTACCCTCTTTCTGTCGCTTGGTTGCATAATTCTATTAAAATTGTGAAATGACTGCTCACTGAACCCTTGCTGGTGGTGCATTACAAAGTTCCTTCTCTCCTGATGTGCTAGTGTGCTACAAGCCTCTTTCCCACAGGAATAATATGTAGGCAGCCATGGAATTGCATGATCAGATACCTGTATATTCATAAAGATTAAAAGAGGAAAGGAACATGAAAAAGCACATAAACAAAGTAAGGGAAAATATCTAATAGGAAAAACAGTAGCTAAAAATATGAGTACATAGTAGAAAAGTATCTCAAATAACTCTGTAGGGTAAACAATTCTAAAGAGGAGCTCTTGAGAGGATAATGAACTTCATACCATAACAGGTTAAAAATTAATATGTGAATACTGTGCAACACTAAATTAAAAGGTTTTGTTGATGCCCTTATTGTTCTTTCTCAGGCTAATAAATATGAGCGCAGCAAAGACTCTCCGACGTTTAAGGATCTAGATTTTATGGAGCATCATCCTGATGGCATTCTCTTAGAAGCTGAAACTTACAAGGCTCTCGTCAACACCATTGCCAGGGACTGCAGGGTAATTATTGTTTTTCTTTTGTTTAGCATATCAATATTGTTCAGAGCTCCCCAAAAATTTGGGAAAATGCATTGACTCTCAGTAGGTCCTGTATGGTACTCTATTTCCTACAGGCATTCTCCAAATTTGTACAAGTTGCATTCTAAGAAGGTGAACGTGATGACCAAATCACACATCAGAAGGGGAAGAAAAGACTACGTTTCGGTCTGTCCTGGACCATTATCAAGCCGTGTCCACACTTGATAATGGCATTACTCTATTGTGTGACCATTATTATGGTAAGGCATTATTGTGTGACCATTATTATGGTAATGCATTATTGTGTGACCATTATTATGGTAAGGCATTATTGTGTGACCATTATTATGGTAAGGCATTATTGTGTGACCATTATAATGGTCCAGGATGGACCGAAATGTGTCTGTTTCTTCACTTTCTGATGTGTGGTTCGGTCATCAGATCTTCAGCCACATTTTGTGACTGTCTTTTTCTGAGAATGTTAGTTAAATAGTTGTTCAGGATGGGAAGTGAGATTTTCCCATAGGTGCAATGCTATAAATGAGAGATGTTTTCCCAGGCCACCAAAAATTCTCACAAAACATATATTTTTGGTACATGTAATATTAAAAATGCAGCATATTATTTACCTTGAATGATAGAGTTGTCCTGCTTGTCAAAGTTAGCTATTTTTGAGGAGTGAAGAGATCTAGTGATGAAGGAAATGGCAGAAGATAGCAATGTGTGGGTAGTGGAGGGTTGGCAAAGCGGCATCATTGGAGGGTAGCGATGTGTCGGCAGCAGAGGATGGCTGATCATTTTCAATGTCAATGGCTATTTTTGATGTGGGAGATGATGGGTTGGTGGCAAACACCTGTGGGTCATCAGTGTCACAAGCTGCTGTAGAAGTGGATGGTTTTGGGTCAGACTTTTTCTTAAAAATTATTGAGGCAATTGATAGTGACTTTTTGAGAGGTGATTGCCGAAGCATTTTGATATCTCTTGTCAGCATCATCTTGATCTTTCAAAATTGCCAAGGCATCATCTACCCACTCAAATGCCTCTGCAAATCTCTTGGTTGTGAATTGTTTTGCTGGGAGTGTCATCAACCAACTCCTCTGGAAAAACCTAATCTTTATTCTTTGCTGCCTCCATCTACACAAGTTCTTCACTTGTGAGCTCCTCTGAATGAGAGTCTAACACCTCTTCCATATTTTCCTCATCAATCTCAAGGTTTACATGTTTTGTAATTTCAACAATGTTTTTAATCATCTCCTGCAATTGATTCTCAAAACCCTGAAAATTATTCACAAATTGAGAACACACTTTTTCCAAACATCATTTTATCATTCATGTTAATCACTTTAACTTCATCCCACGCTTTTCCTATGTTTCTAATTGACTTGTAAATGTTAGTCTCTCGCCAGAACTCCTTGAGGAAATTGTCCACGTTGTCTATTGCATGAAGTGCCTGGCAAAAGGCTTTACACGTGTAAATAAGCTTTGAATGGTTTTATCACTCCCGGATCCATAGGTTATAACAATGAGGTTGTGTTCGATGCTTTAAAGCACACACTAAAGTAATTGTCATGACTGCAAAAAAAATGACAGAGTTGGATAAGAAGAACCTTCCAAACATCCATACAAGAGATGTCTTATCAATGATGATACTTTTCAAGACAATAAGGCTCTCTAGGGTGGAATATTTGCACACAAACAGCCCCATTCATTGATGGAGAAATTGCTGACCTAGAGAGCGTGCAAAGATTCTTTACTGCTAGAAGCTACTCTATAAGTCATCTAAGTTATTGTGACTGATTAAAAGTTCTAAATTATTATTTTCTAGAGTGCAGGTGAGAGATATACATAACAATCTACACTTGGAAACTATTAGAGGGACTGGTTCCAAATCTGAACACAGAAATTATGTCACATGAAACCAGTAGGCATGGCAGGCTGTGCAATATAGCTGCATTGAAAACCAGAGGTGCAATAGGGACACTGGGAGAGAACTCTTTATCAACATAAAGGACCCTAGACTTTTGAACACTCCTGCTACACATAAGGGGCATAACTGGCTGGCCTCTAACAATGTTCAAGAGAGAACTTGACAAACACCTCCAAAAAATACCAGATCAACCAGGGTGCGATTCATATGTCAGTCTGTGAGCAGTCAGACGTATGACTTCATGGTTGCTCGCAGCTGTGTCCAACAGCCTTATTGACCAAATGACCATGCAGGAAGCCTGGTCAGAGACCGGGCCATGGGGCCTTTCATCCCCAGAACTGCCACAAGGTAGTTAACCCTGATGTGGACCTCTTGGCATTGGCATGACATTGGTTCTTTCCTCTTTACACGACTTCATTCCCCAATTGTCACACCATGGCAGTGGATGCTCTTGGTCTGGAATCATCGCAGTGGGGGTTCCTGCACCGCTTTCCCCAGGTTCAGCTGTTGCTCTCCGTCTTGACCAGATTGTAGTCCTACCAGGAAAAGGTGGTCCTTTTGGCTCCTTGGTGGCTGGCTCGGCCTTGGTTTTAGGTGCTGCTTGCTGTGTGTCCAAACCCGGGCATTTTTCCCTGGCTCGGCGTCTTTCAGACGATTGACCTGAGTGACGTACTTCGCTGGTTTGACCTTCTCTTCTGCTGTTTGCATCTGGACTTTTTGGCACTTCTCTTTTGCCATCTTTATGGAGAGCAGATTGATTCTTTGATGGTGTCCCATCTGCATTCTTTTTCTGGATGACAACATGAGATTTCTTGACGCTCCTTTTGTCACATCGTTTTGCTTCATTATTGTTGTTTAGTTTTTGAATATTTTGTGCTCTCCTTTCTTTTTTGGCTTTTTCTTGATCAGCATCTTATGCTGAATACTGTTGCCTCACAATGTGTGATACCGGTAGAGCTGCTGCAACCTGCATTTGGTGTCCTTTCACAGGTTCTCTCTCACATTGTTTTACTTTTGTCCTGCTCATGCGTCGCTTGAGCCTACTTGGTCCTTGGAATGTGTTCTTTATTTTTTCTGTCCTCTTCTCAGTTTGCAGTGTCCCCTTCAGTCTGGGATTCTGGGTCTTTTTCTAAGGCTCTCTCTTTTTTGTTGGGTTTGCCTTAAGTTGTTGGGTCTGGGAGTTTTGTGCATTTCTCTGGAAGTAGATTTATTCCATTGGCCCTTATGGCCATTTTGTTCATTTGCATCCGGCTCATTCTTTAATAATGAAAGACGAGTTGGCTGGCTTCTGGAGGGGTCCTTTGGTCATTGATGCTTGGTTCAGCCGGGGATGTGCACCATGTGCTTTGTCTGGTGGCAGCTCCCCACTGCTACCTTTGTAGCAGTGGGGATTTTACCTCGGTGGATGTGTTTTTGATGGATCCTGTGTCCTTGGTTCTGTGTTCCAAGGCTCATATTTTTCAGGTCATCTGCAGTGTTAAGTCTAGCTAAATGATTTCTCTTGATGTTCAAAAGAGAAGTTGATAAAGACACCCAAGCATCTGATTGAGCAGATCACCAACCAAGAGGCCTGGTCAGTGACCTGGCCTCCTGGCCAAAAACACATTGCCACAATGGCTACATACATGGTCAGTGGCTCCATGGACAATGGCTTTCCATGGTCAGTGACCTGGCCATGGGGACATTTATTTCTGGAACCGACAGTAGGGAGGTAGATCAGTTACATGCAATTATTTTTTGAAATTCTGCATTGAACAAAGTTCGGGTAACCCTTTATATATGCTGATGTTTATTCTTGATCACATTCATAAGGAAGCATACCTGTGTGCAAACCATCTAATTTTTTAATCTTGTGTACCTTTATATTGAGCTTGAAAGTTGAAAGCTGCTTAGGAATTAATTTTTATCTTGCAGGTATTAACATCGTTCAAGATCATGGATTACTCCTTACTAGTGGGCATTCACAACCTGGATCTAGCAGCCAAAAAGAAAGCAGTAAGTTCCAATGGCATTTTAAAAATTTGTTGTTCCAAAACTATCTTTAGAAAAGGCTATTTACAGTGTAAGGCAGGAGAGTGGGTAGATTGCGGATTGCAAGGCGGGCAGAAGTGGGTTCGTATTTAAATGGCACTGATCATCCAATTTATGTACAGTGGTACCTTCGTTTACGATAGTAATCCATTCCCAGAGACACGTCGTCAACCAAAATGAATTTTCCCATAAGAAATAATGTAAATTGAATTAATCCGTTCCACACCCCCTAAAATATTAACTTTAAAATACATTTTATAGAGAATACTACTCATATTTTCATACACAAAACAGTCAGGTATAAATATAAACCATAAATAAAAAAAATGAACATTTAACTTTACCTTTACTGGGGACTCTTAGTGGCATGTGGGAGACAGTGAGGGAGGGAGGGAGGGAGGGAGGAGCGGTGTTAGTGTATGGGGAGGGTGAGGAGGAAGGAGGGGAAGTGGTGGTGAGACTGTCCCATGCTCGCCATAAGCGCATTATATCTGCATCACTGGTTTCAGGTTTTCTTTTCACACATTTCACTGTCTGTTATGTGGCAGCCAGTCAGAACCAGGTTCCATCACTGCCTTTTACGTGTAAACCACGTACAAAACACCGTCAAATCATAACATAGAATGAAAAGGCACTGTAAAAGATTTGGGTGTACTCATGTCAGAAGGCCTTACATTTAAAGAACACAATAGTGTAGCTGTCACAACTGCAAGAAAAATGACAGGTTGGATAACAAGCACTTTTCACACTAGAGATGCTATACCGATGATGATACTTTTCAAGACGCTATTGCTCTCTAGAGTGGAATACTGTTGCACAATGACAGCCCCTTTCAAAGCTGGAGAAATTGCTGACCTGGAGAGCGTGCAGAGATCCTTTACTGCTAGAATCCACTCAGTAAAACGTCTAAACTATTGGGATCGACTAAAGAGCCTAAATCTGTATTCTCTTGAGCGCAGGCGGGAGAGATACATAATAATTTACACATGGAAAATAGTAGAGGGGCTAGTCCCAAACCTGCACACGGAAATAACATCACATAACACCAGAAGGCATGGCAGGATGTGCAGAATACCCCCATTAAAGAGCAGAGGTGCAACAGGTACCCTGAGAGAGAACTCTATCAACATCAGAGGCCCGAGGCTGTTCAACATGCTTCCACTTCACATAAGGGGCATAACTGGCCGACCCCTCACAGTGTTCAAGAGAGAACTTGACAAACACCTCCAAAGGATAGCTGATCAACCAGGCTGTGACTCGTACATCAGGCTGCGAGTAGCCTCATCCAACAGCCTGATTGAGCAGTCCAGCAACGAGGAAGCCTTGTCGATGACCGGGCCGCAGGGTCGCTGAGCCCCGGAATCGCCTCAAGGTAAGGTAAGGTAGCTGCAAACTACCTCAAGCCTATCATCATCCAACAAAAATCTGCTACCAGAACAATAACAAACTCTGTTTTTGGACAACACACAGCCCCCCTGTTTAAATCTCTAAACATGCTAAACATTAACTCACTCCACACATTCTCTTGTTCCATTTACACATACAAAACCTTGTTCCTAAATGCAAATCCTGATCTGAAACTCCTCCTTGAGAGATGTAATAGAACCCATAATCACCACACCAGAAATAAATATTTCTTTGATATCCCCAGAGTCAAACTTAATCTGTGTAAACACACTATGCAAATAAAGGGACGTAGTATATTGAACTCACGCCCTAACGAATTAAAAAGCTGTCCAACCTATGCCTTATTCGCAAGTAAAACCAAAAAGTATCTAATTTCATCTTCAGTTTCCTACCTAGTTCTTCAAACTCGCACTGTGTCTAGTGCTACCCACTCCCCCCAATATACATTGTAATCACTGCTATCATCGTATATCATGATTGTTGTGTAATACAAATTTTACTACAATGTATCTATAATTAATCCTCAAATTATGCTAATATGTACTTGTTGACAATTCTCATATTTTACAGTAATGAACCTATTAATTTTCTTCAAATTTTCTTACTGTGTATCTGTTAATATTCTTCAATTTTTTCTACTAATTACTAAAAATTATCTGTTAGATTAAGGACCTGCTCGAAACAGTGTGTGTTGGTGGCTTTACAAGAATGTAAAAACATCAATCCTATGTACTCTCATAAATCCAAAGTACCTTCTTTAATTTATATATAAATAAATCAAATAAATAAATAAATAAATAAACAAACATAATCATGGACAACAGGGTTCAGAGCAAGAAACTTGTTTCTCACAATTGCTAGACCATTGTGTCATGATGTTTAATGTCATGGAAGTTAAGCAAATACAGATTTTGCAAAAGCTTTGGACAAATGTGACCATAATATTGTTGCACCTAAAATGCACACACAAGTAATCACTGGTAAAGTGATCAAGATGGATCTTCAATTACCTAATGAACAGAACCCAAAGAGTAATAGTCACCAAAGTAAAATCTGGATCACCCTCCATGAAAAGGAGGATGATGAAAAGATTTATATTTTTATTTTTTTGGGTGGAGCCCCGTCGGTTCTCTGGAGCTTATCCAGGCTTATATGCTAATGTCAAACTTTGGCATCAGTCATGTGTATGGAGTTCTTTGGGCCTACTGGGGACCATGAGCTAGAACCTGGCCCCCTCAGAGAGGCATGGGGAGCAATGGCATATAGAAACCCCCGTGTGGTTGAAAGCATTCTATGTCTGCCATTGACCGGGTCAGGCACCCAGAAAGGTAAGCGTCCCAAAACAAACCCCTATTCTGGTGAAAATTGCTACCAAAAGCTGAACAAGTGGATAGAACTCCCCAAAAAGAAACAAGCAAATGAGCATGACATCACACGTTGCCGTGCGGCTGTCTGTGCAACTCCGGGAGGGGGAAGGGGGAGCCCCAGACCCTCGCGCTGGCTATCCATCCTTCAGTTCTAAGGCTGATGCTAGAGGCAGAGGTTGTGTGCTCTGGCTGCAGTGATTTTCAGCACTATGCTTAGTGTGGTGGCTATCTTCCAGGGGTGCGAGAGCCAGGAGTTATTCTAGAGTACTCGGGCTGCATGCGCCTAGGGTTCCCTTCCCTAGGTGCCCTGTAATTACTGCCCTTGGGGTTTGGGGTTATCTTCCACAAGTTTCTTGGGTCCTGCAGCTTTTGGGCTGTTTCACTGCTCGGTTTTTCGGCCGCCCTTTGGGTGCTTATATGTTTTGTCTCCCTTGTTTACCTTAGGGTAAGAGGCAGTTTCCACTGGTACAGGGCGTAGGATGCTGCGCAGCTGGTTTTCACCATTCATTGCGGCCGGCTCTGTTCCTTTGGCTACATTGTCTTCTTGCGTTGTTGTTTTTTTTTTTTTTTTTCCCCTTGGGGGAGGGGGGGGGGTCTGCCTTGCTTGCCCCTTGGTAAGGGGCGCTTCCCTGAGCGTGAGTTCCGTCTCGGGACCCTGGGAATCCCCATGGTGGCTCATGGGTCTAATGGATGTGACCCCCGAGTCTCCTCCCTTGCTTTGTGCGAGTTCAAGGGTTGCTCTGTCCCCTTGTCTCAGGGTGACGTTCTTTGTTTTTTTCCTCAGTCTGCTGCCTGTGGGATCGGTGGCACCTTTGACCCGGAGTCCTGTGAGTTTCGTTCCTTGTTTGTGACCTGGTTACCCGGTCTTATGCTGACTATGCGGGTGCAGGCAGCACGGGCATTGCATGTCGAGTTCAGGTGGTGGCAACGCGCTTGGTGGTTTGCTTCCTGGAAGCATCGAGGCTACCCCTTTTTTTATTGTTGTGATGGGGCTTGGGGGTGTTGGTTGCTTTGGTTTTGCTCCTTCCTCACCCCCTTGTCTTTCCCCTGTTGTGATTTAGTCTGGTCTCCCCCCTTCCTCCCTGCATCTGGATCCTTTCCGTCTGTGGGTTCGGGGTCGGGGCGGGGATGCGATGGTCTTGAAACTCGAGCGATCTCTGGAGTTTTCCCTTTCGGGGTAGCAACAGAGGCATTCGAGCCTGCTCCTCCAGCCGGGTTGTATCAGTCTGCCAGTGGGCTCCCTTCCTTAGTAAATCTCTGGCTGCCCCGGCCTTTTCTTTTCAGGCTGGGGCTTTGGGGGGGGGGGGGGACGGCTCGGCCCCGGGGCCTGCCATGGAGGTTCCCAGGGTTGGGTAGAGGCTGACTTGGGGAGGCCTCGGGCCCCATTGAACTCCGCCGGGGTTTTCTACCCTCCAACCGGGTAGAACTGCTGGGAGTGAGGTTTTTCCTTCTCCCCCCCCCCCCCCCCACTAATGACTTACTGTAAATATATAGCTCTTGAAATAGCACTTTCCCTGTAACTAGTTGACATTGTAATTATAAGGTGTGAATGATAGATGAAACTGTTTATGTAATAATCTAAGATGAGGTCTGATAAAAACCTTTTGTGCCCTCTGTAATGCTTTTTGCACTACCTCTCACAGGATGAGTATGGGTTGCACAATAAACTCACTGCCTCCGGCGGCAACAATAAAAACAACCCTTCGCATACGAGTTGTTTCGTGTTGGCCCCTCCCCGGATTCGGATCCTTGTCCCTTCGGGTCCGTTCGGTTCCGTCCTATCGGTGGGTACTTTTCTCCGTTTCTACCCCCTTTTCTCTTGGGCGGGACGTCTCCGTCAGTGAGGGGTCATGCTTCCCTGTTATCGGGGTTTCTGCATGACTTTTGGTCTTGGGATGTGACTGTGCCTTTCTGAGCCTTCGTGATAGTTTGCTTCTGTGAGGTCGCGGGGGCTCGGGAAGGTCTTTGATTCTTCCCGCATTATTGGAACGTCTGTTGTCTTCCGGTGAGGCTTACCTCCGGTCCTTTTTGGACTCGTTGGTCCTCTTGTGTTTCTTGTTTTTTTATTGTCTCATTGTTTTGGCACTATTTCTTCTCTCTGTGCTCTATCTAGGCACTGGTAATATTTTGCGATGCTCCTTGTTGGCGCCCTCCCCACTGAGGGGGAAGTTGTGCAGTTCGGGCCTCATGCGTCCTGCGCATGCGCCGTGGGAGTTTTTGTTGTGGATGGTGTACACAAGTGCTGGTGTTTCGCGTTGTTGTTTTCTCAGGTGCTTCGCCTCTTTCGCTCCTCTCGTCTGTCCAGTTCGTGCCCCATGCATGCTGGGGGTGTTCTGGGTTGCCGCTATGGGGAGGGCGCTGGGTTTTCCCCGTTATATGGGTGTGGGGCGCCTCCTTTGCCTCTACCCTACTATTCTCCTGTGGGTGCGGCTCTGGCCTCCTCCTTCTGGCGGTGCTCCCAGACTCCTCTCGGCTACGTTGTTGTGCTACGTTCGTGCCTACGTTCTGCAGGAGAGTTTATGCAGTCTGGCGTCTCTTTCGGCCTTAGGAATTTACGACCATAAGACCAAGGTGACTGCAGAGGGCCTATTGGCCTATATGAGGCAGTTCTTATTTATACCCATCCGGTCCCACTCGTATACATGTTCATCACATGCTTGAGTCAATCAATGAGCCCTACCTTTGTCATGTTAACAATTACATTGGTGGAGGTAAATGTTATGGAGTAAATGTTACCTTCCTTACACTGGGTCAGGATGTGATGTGGTGACATTTTGCTGTGGCTTGATACTGGGTTTCTGTGTTGGGGTTTGGTTGTGGCATTTTGTTTGGCCCTGGTGTGCTTCTTCCTGGGGCCTTCCTTGTTAGCCTGCGTTGTTTGTTACACGGTGGGTCACGGCCATGTTTTTTGTGGTCTTATCGGGGTCACTCTTTCCTTGCCCGTCTTGCAGTGCCCTTCCATATACATTGTATTTTCTGTGCTCGCCTAGCTGTCCTTACCTAGCTGTGCTTGCGGGGGTTGAGCTTTGGCTCTTTTGTTCCGCTTCTTGGCTGTCATTCGCCTGACCAACCCGTTCTCGCACTTTCTTAGTCAATATTGACTTATTAAATACGTGCATATGTGACATACTAAACATACTAGTTTACCTTGAAAAGCTTCATAAAAAACACCTACCTTACCTAACCTTCTTAGTATGTTAAGATAAGGATCTTATTGCTTCGTAATTACAATTATTACTTAACCTATACCTATAACAGGTTAAGTAATAATTGTAATTACGAAGCAATAAGATGCTTATCTTAACATACTAAGAAGGTTAGGTAAGGTCGGTGTTTTCTATAAAGCTTTCCAAGGTAAACTAGTATGTTTAGTATGTCACATATGCACGTATTTAATAAGTCAATATTGACTATACAAAAGTGCGAGAACGGGTTGTCCTGACATAGACATGGCCTGTGTTGTTGGTCCTGTCCCTTTCATTCCCGTTGCTGCCTGTCTTCCTCGTTCCTCTTCTTCCTTCTACGCTCGTGTCCCTCGCTGCTGGTGCTGGGGCTGTTTTTCTAGTCCGTATGGCTTGTTCTCCTGTATCCGCTTCAGGTCGATTGACCTGCGGGGTAATATGTGAGGGGTAGTTGGACTGTTTTGCGTGTCGGTTCCTCATCAGGGCTTGACATTTGCGAGAAGCCCTGTACATGTTAGTTTACGCTTGTTTGTGTTGTGCAAACTGTCAAGGGATGTAATAGTTCTAATGTTACCTCGCCCCTCTTGTTACACCTTGTTGTGTGGTTTCGTATGTGCTTCTTGATACCTACTGCTGCCTTGCTGTTACTTTGGGGATTTCCGGGGCTTGGCGTCCCCAGGGCCCGGTCGTCGACAGGGCCTCCTCGTTGCTGGTCTGGTCGCCCTGGCTGTTTGACGCTGCCGAGTGCAGCCTGACGTATTACTTACAGCCTGGTTGTTTAGTTATCCTTTGGAGGTGTTGATCCAGTTCTCTCTTGGTCACTGTGAGGGGACTGCCTGTTTTGCCCCTTATGTGTCGTGGAGGCATGTTGAACAGTCTTGAGCCTTTGATGTTGCTGGGGTTCTCTCTGAGTAAGGGGCTCGTTTGAACTTTATCCATGTTCTGTTCCCTGCTTTTGTGCCGCCCCTGTGTTTGATACTTCCCAGTTTGCCAGGTTTGGGTTCCTGTTTTCGACTTACCCTGCCACTCAGCATTTTTCCGGATCTTGTGGTGTCACTTCTCAATAGTCTCGCATCGGGACCATTGTGTCTCCGATCTCCTGGCGAGCTTGCTGGCATTGGGAAGTTTTCTGTACGGCAGACATTCCTTCTCATTCCTTGCCAGCTTGGGTTCTGGCTCTGCTTGCTCGGTGGTCACACCTGAGGTTTTCGTGTGGCTCCGCCTCTTCCTATACTTGATTGGTCCATGGCAGGGCTGGTTGGGTTCTGCCTCGAGTATCTCACCATCTGTTGGTGGTGTCCCACCTGCGTGCTTCATCTTGGCAGTGGTGTGGGGTCTTCTTTGAAGGTCCTTCCTTTTTCTTTCTGTCCCTTCATTGGTTTGCTATGTTTTCTTGGCGTGGTCTGGTCCTTCTCTTGTGGAGGTTTGGTGCCGTCATCTTGTCACATACCGTCGCCTTGTCTCGTGCAGCGCTGGTGGAGCCGCTCCGGGTTGCTTCGGTTTTGGTAGTTGCCTCTGCACCGCCTCGCGAGCCGTCTGGCATAGTTCACCACCGGCCAGCTCTTGTGCTGCTTGAGCCGTCCTGGTTTTTGGATTCCATGCTCTTTTCTCTTCGGGTTGTGGTGGCCCCTTCGGTTCCGAGTTTTTTTTTCCGAGGCTCTTTTGTTGTTGGAGTTGGCCTCTGGGGGTTGGGTTGCTTCAAGCCCTTCTCCAGTGTCTGGGTTTTGGCTCTTTTTGGTTCTCCTGATAGGTTTGTTTGCTTGCGGCCGTCTCCTTCTTTTCTCCTCCTCCCGGTTTAGGTCCCTCTTCTTTTCATCTTTGGGTAGGTAGCTCCGGGGAGCCAATGGGGCTTTCCCCAGAAAACCAGCGTTGAATGTAAAGAAACGCCATTTTCTGGGTGAGACCCGGAGGCTCTCCGGCATCCCTGCTTCCCTCCGGTCAGCGTTTTTTCGTGTCTTTTGACATCCAGTCTCGGAAATAAAGGGTGGATACCAGGGGGAGTTGTGCAGACAACGGCGCGGTGACGTGTGATGTCATGCTCGTTTGCTTGTCTATTTGTTTGGGAGACTATCCACTTGTTCGGCTTCTGGTAGCAATTTTCACCAGAATAGAGGTCTGCTTTGGGACGCTTACCTTTCTGGGTGCCTGATCCGGTCGATGGCAGACATAGAATGCTTCCAACCACATGGGGGTTTCTATAGGCCATTGCTCTCCATGCCTCTCTGAGGGGGCCAGGTTCTGGCTCATGGTTACCTTGAGGTTACCTTGAGGTGCTTCCGGGGCTTAGCGTCCCCGCAGCCCGGTCGTCGACCAGGCCTCCTGGTTGCCGGACTGATCAACCAGGCTGTTGGACGCGGCTGCTCGCAGCCTGACGCATGAGTCACAGCCTGGTTGATCAGGTATCCTTTGGAGGTGCTTATCCAGTTCTCTCTTGAACACTGTGAGGGGTCGGCCAGTTATGCCCCTATGCAGTTATGGTCCTCGGTAGGCCCACAGAACTCCATACACATGACTGATGCCAAAGTAAGCTGACATTAGCATATCAGCCCAGTAAGCTCCAAGGTGCCTCCGTGTCTCGCGCAGAAAATGGCGTTTCATTACACTCAACGCTATTTTTTTTTTTTTTTTTTTTTTTTTTTTTTTACACTATTTTTGTAGACACTATATTGGACACAGTAAACGTAACTGATGTTAACCAGGTCTTTCAGTGGACCACAGAAAACATTATGATCATTGAAGATAAGTTCCAGCTCCTGTGCTATAGTAAAAACCAAGAAAATAAAACAGAAATCACATGAATTGCATTGAAATTACACTAAAGGAAGAAAAAGCAATTTAAAAACCTAGGAGTAATCCTGCTGGAAGACCGTACTTTTAAAGAACACAATAAAGTAGCTGTTACAACTGCAAGAAAACTGATGGATTTGATAACTAAAACCTTTAACAGTCAATTAAATAAAATCAAGTCCAACAGCAAACACAGTGAAAAACTTTGTACCTCGGGGCACAGTCCGGGCACCACTGCTTTTTCTCATTCTCATATTAGATATAGGTAAAAATACAAGTAACAGTTTCTTGTCATTCTTTGCAGATGATACAAAAATCAGTATAAAAATGATTTCTGTAGAAGATACTAAAGAATTAACGTCGATATTAATGAAATCTTTGATTGGTTGACGGAAATTAACACGATGTTTAACAGTAATGATATGTTCCATTATGATGTTTGATGACCTGACATTTGGTTAACATCAGCAAGCAAATACAGTATAGCATCAGGCAGGAAAATTATAAAAAGGATTGAGACTGTTCAAATCTAGGGACCCATCACAATGTTAATACCATTTTAATCACGTGTGCTGTCCCACTTTGAATACTGCTCAGTACTCTCCTGTTCTAAAAGGAAAAGTGAGATATCTGAAATAGAGGGAATACAGAGAACACATGTGGTACTTATATAAACACAATAAAGCACCAAAATTATTAGAAAGGAGATGAGAGAGGTATGAAATAATATATACATGAGGACACTAAAAGCCAGGTCTCAAATTTGCACAGCAAAATAACAACATACTGTAGCAAAAGATATAGAAGGTAATACAGAATAGAACCAGTTAGGAGTAGAGGTGCCATAGGTACATTCTGATAGTACTCTATGAACATCAGAGGTCCATGGCTGTTCAATACTCTCCTAGCAAGCATTAAAAATATTACTGGAACAAAGGTGGACTTCTTCAAGAAGCCATTACAAGTTTCTGCTAGAAGGTTGGACCAACTGGGTTGTAGTGGATATGTGGGCCTGCAGACTGCTCCAAGCACAACCACCAGTTGAACTAAGTTATCACAAGTCAAACCTGGCCCCAGGCCGGGCTCAGGAAGTAGATGAACTCCTGGAACCCTCTCCAGGTAAACCCGTCTCCAAGATATGTTAACCATTAACATTAATTTAGACAAAGTGATCTTTATGGTGGAATGCTGTTGCACACTAATAGCCTCACTCAAAGCTGGAAAAGTTGCTGATCTGGGAAATATGCTGAGAACTTTTTCTGCCCAAATCCCCTTTTTTTCATTTACCATCTTCTTATGTAAGTTTGTTTGCTTTTAATCTTTTTGAATGTTATCTAAAGAAACCTGGCCCCAGCTACTGACATCTTTTAGCAGGTTATCATTGCTTATTTATGTAAATATTTCTAAAAATGTTTTTAATCTTTTTAACAGCAAGAAAAGGAAAGAAGATTAAATGGTGGTGATGGGGGTCCTGCAGAAGATGGCAATGGAGAAGGTGCAGAAGGAGCCAGTCTTACTCGTTCACGATCTATCAATCGACATAAGCTAGTAGCTCACTCAACAGCAATGGAATCTATTCAGGCAGATTCCGATCCCATAGATGAAGAAGATCAAGTTCCGTAAGTTTGCATGGTACATGTTTGTGAAAAGGATAATCTTAACTAAGTTACCTTCCCTTTGGTAATGCTCTTTATTTGAAAGATGAATCTCATAGAATTGTCTCCTTTAGATTTTATCCACGTTTTGAAAAAGCAATTATAATATACACTGATGTAATTCTGCATGCTGATTAATCACATAAATTAACTTGCCACTTAATTGTAATAAGAGAGAAAAGCATTTAGAAAAGTCAGCATTTGCCTTCAGGGAGGCTGTCAGGTGGTACTACAATATGAAAAGGGTATAACCTCTTATAGTGCTTCCATAAATGATTAAATCAATTGCTCACTCTGTGGATATTGCTGGAAACATAATATTTTTAGTAGTACAATATCTGGAAGCAAGACTTAGTGGTTTCCTGCTTGAATGGAATAATTTGATCTGGACCCTCTTAGTTGCATCTAATTTTTACCATATTAATTTTTTAATGTGTTCTATGAATGCAGATAATAGAATATGCATTTGTGCACTTTTTGATACCAAAATCACATGGGAAACAATTTACTTCTTAACACTCTTGCTGCCCGATGCTGCATATTGTCACAGAACCAAAATACAGAGTATGCCCGATGACGCAAACGGCGTCATTAATTTTAAAAAATTAGTAGAAATTCCATTTATTGTCTGAATACTATGGGACTTATTTTAAAATGTACGTCAACTTCTGCCCATTCTCTATATACTCCATGTGGTATCCTGACCTTGCCGTGTGGGCGCCCACCCATGCTGGAGGCTCACTGTTCTTGTGACCTTGCTCATGACAGCTGCCACCTCCCCTCCAGTTGAAAAGTTTCCCCATTTCTGGTTATTTTATCTCGGATATTTGTTGTTATCGGCTTTATAAACACTGTAAATTGACTTCCAGATGGATACTAATCAAGAAAAGAGCCAGTCCATGATGAAAGCATTGAAAAAACATATATAAGGCACCAATGTATAGAATTAATGTTAATGTCAATGTTATAGAGTTTTTGTCGAAATTATAGAAATGTGAGACTTACATGTTCTTGTTTGCAAATATCCCTTTACAGCATTATATTGCGAACAATTTGATACCAAATTGAATGATGTAGCACGAAAATTGAGGTCAGAAAGCTAAAATGAGTTTAAACATTTTTGAGTGGTGGTAAGCTCTCGGCCTACCTTGCGGTGCGGGGAGGGTTTTAAAGTATAGGAAATTTAAACTTATTTGTTCTTATATGCATATATTTCTTTAGAGCAGTCTATTATAAACAGTTTGATACCAAACATAGAAGTATTACTCTTTGGAAGGGGGGAGTTCCTTTCCATTATAACATCAGGCGGTGATAACTTCTCTGGGTTACTCTCTCTCTCTCTCTCTCTCTCTCCTACGTTTTGCCTGCATACCACTAGGACCTGGTTGTGGTTCACTACTTGTTTGTCTCACTAAAATCCTTTCCATAGAGACTTGTTTTCCCTACATTTTAATATTTGTCTGTAGTGAGACATCACATTTATTCACTAAGAATGATCTCTTGTTTTTCCTCCATGGTCATCCTCATATGTGTTTTCTTAGGTTGAATTTACCACTGACATTCTTGGGACCCATAGCATGATAATCATTTCCTTTGTACAAAAATCTAAAAAGCACAAAAACAATTAAATTCTTTACAAGCATGATCATCACAAAGCAGGTGGCTCTAGTAAACTGAGGCGGGGTCGCCCATGCCATCAGGAATCACGCGCTCAGTCAACCCATACGTGTATCAACAAAGTCACGAGTCAAGGCCAAGGTCGTAAGTCAAATCAAATTTTCCAACGAAATTGGGGTCGTAACTCAAAAATTCGTAAGTAGGGGCATTTGTAAGTCAAGGTTCCACTGTATTAAATTGTAGGAATGTGAAGATTTCCATGTTTAACCCTTAAATGAAGGCTTATGTCATGATGAATTGTGATTCATTTTGGATGAGCTTAGCTCGTGTTATGGTTTTCTCACTAAAGTATAGAAATTTAAGGACATTAGGTTTTGCCCAAAAATACCTTAATTCCTGACGATTATTACTTAACCACTGTATTGCACAACGTACCTTTTGGCGCTTGACGGGTGGTGCGCAGCACGCCTTTTGGCACTTGACGGGTAGTGCGCAACGCGCCTCAGGGATGTTTAGAGGTATAGTGTATAGAGGAATTTCAAAACTGGCATGCGGTGATGCGGGTACGAAATGGATGCCTGAGGGTCCCAGTGATCGTCCACCATTTTGAAAAAAAATCCCAGCACTCTCCAGGGCCGTGTGGAGCCTCGGTTTCAAGGAAGCAACCATGTCTTACACATCGTCTACGAGCTCCCGCTCCACAGTCAGCCACGGTCAAGGAAAACAACTCTCTGAGGAGGAAATAGTCGACATATTGTATGATGGTTGTACGATGGATTATGATTTAGACTATGATCCAGACAAAGATCTTACACACAGGTCTGACACGAATGAGAATGAGGTAGACGATGTTGCGAGTGTGTACAGTACACGCGCCTCACCCAGCCTGTTTCGCCGCTCTGGGTCAACACAGCTAGAGTCACCTTGTGTGTCCTCTGATGTTGGGTTATTCAGAAACAGTACATGTGATGAATCATTCTCGGGCTTCAGTGACATAGGCTCCAATACAAATAGTGTTGACGACTCGAGTATGAGCATTGAGGGTGTTATTAGGCGGGGTTTGCTGCCCCAGCAACATGCCAAGGCAAGTGCCAGCGTGTCATGTGGCCAGAGGACAATGACGGCAGTGTTTCCACAACATCAGGTGTTCGTGGTAGGCCTACACTACGCAGAACAGTCTCATCTCCTGGCATACCTATACGCAGCTCTAGCACAAGATGACAGAGCCGTGTTTTTGGTGTTCGTGGTGGTGTTGGCCGTGGTGTTGGCGCCAAAACCAAACTCACAGGTGTACTTGAGACATTTGTCCCACAAATACCAACCTTTGATAGTACCGATGTTGGTGTAACACCGTTATTCCCCTATACAGGTGAAAATATGGGTGAAATAGACTATTTTATGGCATATTTTGATAATGAATTCATGGCCCATCATATGGCAGAGACAGATATGTTGACCAGACCACACACTAGAAGGTGAAGGGACGACGACATTTCGGTCCATCCTGGATCATTCTCAAGTTGATTGTGATGAGGAAGTAGAGACAGGCAGTAAATAGGCAAGAGAGAAATGAGGAGCAAAGTGTAGTAGAGGGAAAGCAGTAGGAATAAGAACTGCAGAGGGCCTATTGGCCCATACGAGGCAGCTCCTATTATAACCACCGAATGAGGAGGAGATAGTAATAGGAATAAGAGGAGGATAGCAAAGGAACGTAGAAGACAGTGAACAGAAAAAAAGAGAGAAGAGAGAAAGAAAAGGAAAGAGAAAGAAAGATAAATGGAAGGGTAAGCTTATGTTAGGTCACGTTTGTTAGAAAGATTAGAGCATTTGAGTATATACTGTGAAAGGGAAGAGTCCACAGCAACAAAGCCAGGACTCAAGTTCATGTTGGGTACATTATCCATTAGAGCCGATTCAACAAGACGGCGTCTGTGTAGTGTAGAGGCAGAAAAGATTATTTTGGAGGAAGACCAATCAATGGGATGATTAGAATCCCTCACATAACAGAAGAGAGCATTGTTAGTGTCTACAGACTTAACACTTCTCTTGTGTTCTTTAAGTCTGTCATTAAGTGTACGGCCAGTTTCGCCAAAGTGTTGAAGAGGACAAGACGAACAGGAAATAGAGTAGACACCAGCAGCATTAGAAGCAGGAGGAGCAGTGTGAACTAGATTGCTACGAAGTGTGTTAGTTTGTCGAAAGGTGAGTTTAATGTCAAGAGGACGAAAGGTATTGGTAAAAATTTTGAGTTCAGATATGAAGGGAAGGCATAGTACAGTGCTACTAGTGTTGAAAGCAGGTTTAGGATAAAAGAAATTTTGTTTAGCTTGAGAGTAGGCACAGTTGATGAAATGCAAAGGGTAACCAAGGCAAGAGAATGATTTGTAGATTAAGGCAATTTCAGAATCAAGAAACTGAGGGTCACTGATGCGTAGAGCGCGGAGGAAGAGAGAGACGAGGACACTTTTCTTAACAGAAGGAGGATGGTAGGAAAAGAAGTGAATGTACATGCCACTATGCATGGGTTTGCGGCACACAGAGAAAGAAAACCCGGACACAGAGCTGTGAACGTCAAGAAAAGGAAGGAGGGAATTAGATTCGCACTCAACTTTGAAATGGATAGAAGGAGCCAGATTGTTAAGAGAGGAGAGGAAAGGCTGGAAAAGACTAAGGTCATGAGGCCATAAAGCAAAAATGTCATCAACATAGCGAAGCCAGAGAGAGGGACGAGTATCAATAGAAGGAAGAAGAACAGTTTCGAAGTATTTCATATAGAAATTAGCAAGAACAGGGGAGAGAGGGGAACCCATAGCCACGTTATTGTGACTCATCGCCTGCACAGACAGATATGCTCACAGCTTCATATATCCAACCACTTGGGCTGGACGGTAGAGCGACGGTCTCGCTTCATGCAGGTTGGCGTTCAATCCCCGACCATCCAAGTGGTTGGGCACCATTCCTTACCCCCCGTCCCATCTCAGATCCTTATCCTGACCCCCTTCCCAGTGCTATATAGTCGTAATGGCTTGGCGCTTCCCACCCCCCCCTGATAGTTCCCTTGATAGTTCACAGCTTCATAGACACCGGCATTTTACCAGCCTCTCGTATGACACAATCGAAAGACACGACAAATGAGGAAATGTATGTGTTTCTGGCATTGAGCATGATCTCTTCTTGAGGTTATCTTGAGATAATTTCAGGGCTTAGCGTCCCTGCGGCTCAGTCCTCGACCAGGCCTCCCGTTTGTTACACATCCCCAGGAAGCAGCCCGTAGCAGCTGTCTAACTCCTGTGTACCTATTTACTGCTAGGTAACAGGGGCATCAGGGTGAAAGAAACATTTTGCCCATTTGTCTCCTCCTCCATCGGGGATCGAACCCGGAACCTCAGGGCTATGAATCCGAAGCGCTGTCCACCCAGCTGTCAGGCGCCCAATGATGAAACATTGAGAAACACATCATCCAGGATTATTGGAGCAAAGACAGCCTTGTTCCGTCCACCGTGTTCAACAAGTACATGTCGCATGATAGATTCCTGTTGTTTCTCAGGTACCGTCACTTTGAGAACAATGATAATGAAGACAGACAGGATAGACTTTGGAAGGTGCGGAAGATTTTTAGTGATATGAGAGGAAAGTTCTGTGACTATTTTGTACCCGGACTGTATAAAACTGTTTGTGGTGATTGATGAATCTCTAGTCCTCTTCAAGGGACGACTTGCGTTCAAGCAGTAAATCTCATCAAAGCGGCACCGGTTTGGACTCGAAGTTTTTCGTGCTATGTGACTGCGAAACTGGTATCGTCATGGACATGATACTGTATGGTTCTCCACACGGGTTTTCCGGCAGTGTTGTCAAAGCTCTCATGAAACCGTTGCTGAACAAGGGGCATATTCTGTTCACAGACAACTACTATACCAGCCCCTTGTTGACCAGATACCTCCTTGACCACAACACCGGCGTATATGGCACTGTGAAGGCCCACAGAAGGGAAATGCCAGAGTTTGGCATTGGTATTTCAGTGGGTGATTGCCAACTGTAAAAGTGTGACAAAATATTATCAGTGCACTGGAGAGACAAATGTGAGGTAGGAATGTTAACAACAATTCACACTGGTGCCATGTTGGACAGTGGCAAAGTGCACTTTGCAACAAGATTGCCAATGTACAAACCTGATTGTGTCAGACTACAATGTCAACATGCAGCTAGTTAATAAATGTGACATGATGATTGGTGCTGCTGAGTGCGTGCGTAAATCTGTGAAGTGGACGAAGAAATTTTTTTCCTCCTCAATGACTGTTTCAATATGTATTTCATGAAATCAAGCAAGAAACCCCCAATTCGGATATTCAGTGGTGCTCTAGTTTCACAACTGCTCATGATGACATCTTCAAGAGGAAACTAGATTGTTTCCTCCAAGGAGTGCCGGATCAACCGGGCTGTGGTGGGTATGTGGGCCTGCGGGCCGCTCCAAGCAACAGCCTAGTGAACCAAACTCTCACAAGTCAAGCCTGGCCTCGGGCCGGGCTTGGGGAGTAGAACTCCCAGAACCCCATCAAACAGAAAACCAGGTTTGGGAAGGAGGGCTCAGTTGCAATGCGTGGGGTGCCATCAAGAACGCATCATTATTTTTCCTGAATCCTACAAGAAAAGAAAATACAAAATTATGGTGTAACTTTATCCAAGTTTCAGGAACTTGTATAAATAATAGCAGAATTTAATTAGTTTTAAATTCTGTATATTCAGGAAAGTATATGAATGTGTTATATATTTTTTTAAATATTCATGAATGTTTGCAAAGCTGAAACATACAAAATCTAATTTGTTCAATATTTTGAGAATGTGTTGACCTACCTACCTACCTTGTGGAGGTTCCGTGGATCAACGTCTCCTCGGCCCGGTCCTTGCCCAGTCCTCGTTGCTGGACTGGTCAACCAGGCTGTTGGACGCGGCTGCTCGCAACCTGACGAATAAGTCACAGCCTGATTGATCAGGAATCCATTGGAGGTGTTTATCAAGTTCTCTCTTGAACATAGTGAGAGGCTGGCCAGTTATGCCCCTTACGTGTAGGGGAGAGTTGAAAAATCTTGAGCCTTTGATACTGATAGTTCTCTCTGTGTACCTATCGTACATCAACATTTCAATGGGGGGCTCTTTCGCACAGGTTTCATCGGATGTTATTTTCATGTACAGATTTGAAACAAGTACCTCTTAATATTTTCCATGTGTAGATCATTGTGTATATCTCTTGTCTGCGCTCTAGAGAATACCAATTTAGAACTTTTAATCGGTCCCAGTAATTTAGATGTTTTATAGAGTGGATTCCAGCAGTAATAGTTCTTTTTATGTACCAGAGCTGAGAGAATTGCACCCTCTTAGCAATTTAAAATTTTGGTTTTAAACCAAAATTTTAATAATTCATCTATATTTGGGGTTATTAAAAAATCTTATTCACGTAAAATTTGTTATAGGCCTGGTGGTATTCCTGCAAGAAATGCGAAAGGAGAGCGATTATTGCTTTTCTTGGGCATCATCGATATTCTTCAAAGTTTTCGACTAAAGAAAAAACTTGAACACACCTTCAAATCAATGATCCATGATGGGGTGAGTCTAATGAGATCATTTTAAATAATGCAGAAAGTGATTTGTTAGCATTTCATTTCCTTACCATCTTTATTGTAACCTGAGACTAGGAGTTTTAAATTAAAAATATTTTATTCATATTCTTTGGAAACCTAATCAAGATGAACAAATCCACAAAGGCCACAACGAGGGTTCTAACCTACGTCTGGGATCCTCTTGAACGTAGGTTCGAACCCTCGTCACGGCCCTTGTGGATTTTTTCTTTTGATGCATCACACTATTGTGATTTCAATGTCTAATTAGGATATTTTAGCTTCTCCTTTGCTGAAAATTGTGTTGCATTGGAGGTACTTATATCAGATTGTGTTATTTTACATTTCTCCATAGTTAGTGCTGATAACACTGATTAGAATGATGTTATCCAAATTTAAGGATTGCTGTACAGTGTACTTTGGAGAAAACTGAAATAAACTATTATATTAAAAACAGGGGCACCTTTATTTTGACACTTTTATAAATAGTTTTTAACCTAATTCTTGACACAAAAGAATGAATGATATAGTGGACAAACTATATTTTGTTACAACTTAAGATACTTTGTTGAACAATATATATATATATATTTTCTGTATTATATATATTATGTATATTTTATATATATATATATATATATATATATATTGTGACGGTAACGCGTTGGTGTTCGGCTGTTTAAGGCTAGGGGTATGGCCTCGTCACATAGTTATAAAAAAAAATAGAAAAACTGGAACTTCGTCTGTGGTAAGGTAAGGAGAAGACACACAAAACACAAGTAAACTTTAACAATGAAATTTTAATGACGTTAAATAAATCAAAACATGAAAATAATGCACAAACAAATTCTTATAATAAAATCAATCAATCAAAATAATAAGAATACTTGAATGACACAATGAAAAGTTACGTTAAGGCAAAATAACAAGAAGTGCAACACAAGTTAAGTGGGAGGTGCTGGAATATTGGCTTAAAGCCACCACCTCTCTCAGTACACGCTAACGTCTAGCTGGGAGGTGTGATGGCCACGAAAGCACTGAACATTCTGAGGACTGATGTTGGGGCGACCCCAGACATCAGGTAGTATGGGGGGGCGAGTGCAGGTGCAGCCAGACCGGCGACCAATCAGCGCAGCCGGCAGCGATCAACATGTAGTTTGGTGATTTGGGTCCGAACAGGTGGCTGGCTGCATACGTTTTTGCTCACCCTGGCAAGCCTTGCTGGTGTTGTTGTCGTTGTTGGACATTTCTTCCATAGTCTTTTTATATAATTGTGAAGACGTAATTATGGAGGGAAGAGCAGGCTCAATCTCTTGAAGGAGATTATCGTCACAACTCTCCCCCGAAGCCTGCGGTTCTGGAAGAAGTACGTCGTTATGTGGTGGGGTATTAGATGGAGTTGCTTCTACTTCATAAACTCTGGAGAGATCATGGGCTAAGATGTTGTCAGACTCTTGGTATAGCGTGTCTCCAGGTTGAATTTCTGCAGTTAGCAAGCCCATAGTAGAAGACGTTGAGATGAGAAGTGGGCGTGCTGCAGGAGGTGTAGGGTGGTGTGGTCCGTATTGATGGTGGACCGAGCACTTTTCAGGTGTGGAGTGAAGTGCTGAAGCTTCAGGATGAGGAAGAGTAGCTCCTTGCCAATTGTTCCGTCGTTCCTTGTAGCAGTAGTCGCTGACAGGTGTATTCTTCTCGCCTCGTTGCTGCATCACGACACCACCATCGTCGGTACCATTGGCGTCGACATGGAGGATGTAGGGCTTATCTGACGAGGTGAGAGTGGAATTAGAAGAGGGCATAGGAGCACGAGTATTATCCTGAAAGCATTTGGGAAGATCATTAAGGATTTTGGAATTAGAAAGCGCCGACTCCTTGTCAGTGCTTTCGGGAGAAGAAGCCGGGATGGTCTCACTGTGGATGTAGGGTTCTGTGAAGGTAGAACAATTAATCAAGACAGTGGGAGGAGTACCATTATATTGCTTCAGGAGGTTGACGTGGCACAGCTGGGTCTTCCGCCGCCTATCTGGAGTCTCTATCACATAATTATTATTATTCCTGCACTCTTTGACGCAGTAGGGTCCTGAAAATCTGTTTTGTAAAGGTGAACCTGGGATAGGGAAATAAGCAAGGACGAAGTCTCCCGGCTTGAATTTTCTTACTTTGCTGGTCTGGTCGTAATGAGTCTTCATTCTCACCTGGGCTTTCAATAGATTATCATGAGCAAAGCGGTGGACTCTCTCTAGAATGTGTTGAAGGTTTTGAAGAAACTGGGGCACATTCTGATGCTCACTGAAGGTGGCATCTCTGAGAGAGTCTTTGAAAGCCTTAAGGGGAGTACGGCACTTACGGCCGTAGAGCATCTCATAAGGAGATACTCCTAGGGGCTCATTGGGGAGACTTCTGAAAATACACATTATAAGGTCAATCTGCTTATCCCAATCCTTCGAGGTTTCACTACAAAACTTTTTCAAGAGTGCTTTGATGGTCTGATGACTACGTTCAAGAGAACCCTGTGAAGCAGGATGATAGGGGCTGGACAATACCTGTTTGATGTTGAACTCCTCCAGTGTCCTTTTGAAGAGATCACTGGTGAAGTTGGTGCCACAGTCACTTTGAATCTCCCTGGGAAATCCGTATTGAGTGAAGATCTTCAATAGATGTTTGATAACCGTAGCAGCCGTGATGTTCTTCACTGGAACTGCTATGGGAAATCTGGTGGTAGGACACAGGATGGTTAGGATGTAGGCGTTACCTGAACTGGTCCGAGGTAAAGGACCAACACAGTCTATTATGAGTCTGTGGAAAGGTTCCACAGGCACCTGTATGGGAATCAGTGGTGCTCTGGGAATGGAGACGTTCGGTTTGCCTGCCATCTGACATGTATGACACTGTTTTACGTACTGTTTGACGTTATTTACCATACCTGGCCAGTAGTAGTCTTGACGAATCCCATGGTAAGTCTTGTTGAAGCCGTAGTGGGAGAATGCTCCGTGGGCCAGGTGTAGAATAGTGGGCCGCAGGCTGGTGGGAATCACAAGTTGTTCGATGTTGGCCCAATCGTCCTCCTCCTTCAGTTTACTGGGTCTATATCGGCGGTAGAGCAAGTCGTTCTCTAGGAAGAACCCAGGAATACTGTCGGGTTGAGTCTCAGCCTGGAAAAACAATGGTGTTAAAGTAAGATCTTCCCTCTGCAACTTACGGAACTCCAACTTGGTCAGATGCGGGGGTAGTTTCTGAGGGTCTTGAGGGACAGCGGTAGCAGTAGAGTCAGCTGGCTGTGGACGTGCGGCTTGTGCACGGGTGGTCACGAGAACCGGAGGAGAAACTTCATCACTCTCTTGAACCTCTGCTGGAACATACTCGAGAATAGGATTTATTGGCACAGAGTTACACACCTGGGGTTTGTCCATGACGATCAGGTTGGTCGGTTGCAGGTCTTCTGCCAAGTCGTTGCCTAGGAGAAGTTGCACTCCAGGCATGGGAAAAGGCTTTTCCCTGACGGCGACTTGGACTTCCCCGTTCACGTAGGGACAATCCAGGTGGACTCTGGCGAGAGGGTATGGAGTGGTAGCAGTGAGGTCAGTGATGAAGACTGTTTCCCCGGTGTAGACTATGTTGGGCACAGCCGACTTCAAGATGATCGATTGCAGAGCCGCTGTGTCCCTCAAGATCTTCAATTTGAAACGTCCCTCCGGATTTGAACCGTTGGCAGAGACAGTTCCAGTATACAGGTGGTTACTGAAAAGAGAAAGATCATTAACATCAACACCAACATTCATCACAGGCTTACCGGACTTAGGAGGAGTTGGTTTGGGTCTTTGTTGGTCAGTGGTTCCCTTGTATTGAGACTTACCACATTTGTCTATGGTATGTCCATAGAGTCTACAATATTTGCAGTACAGTTGTGAACCAGCTTGATCGGGGCTCACCTTCTCGTAACTGTACCACGACTTCTTACTGGAGGATGGTTCAGGTGTCAGCCGGTGGATGAGGCTGTAAGTGTCAGCCGACTTAGCACACTTCAGGTAGTCGGTTTCTTCTTTATCTGCTAAGTAGAGGCGGACAGGAGGCGGCACACGTCTCAAGAATTCTTCAACAAGCATCAGGTTGACGAGTTCTGTAAAAGTAGAGACATGTGCTGCTTCCAGCCATTTCATGAAATACCTCCGTTTCGTGTTAGCAAACTCGAGGAAGGTAGTGGTACTTGCCTTCAGGTGGTCACGGAATTTCCTTCTATAACTTTCTGTGGAAAGTAGGTAGGCGTCTAACACTGCTTGTTTCAGAGTGTAGTAGTCATTCTCAGACGCCAAAGTACTGAGTGTGACTGCAGCTCTACCTGTAAGATGGACTCTGAGAAGTGTGGCCCATTGGTTGACAGGCCAACTGAGTTGATTAGCAAGGGTTTCAAAGGTGGTGAAAAAAACATCAACTTCTGCTTCTACAAAGGATGGCATTAACTTACTTGCATGTGATATATTAAAACTGACGGGAAGATTGGCAGTAGCTTGCTGGCGTTGGGTGAAGTGTGAAGTTTCCAAGGAGATTTCGCGTTGACGACACTCTAGAGCCAGAGTCGCTTGTTGCTTGTCATGTTCGCGTTGTATTTCCAACTCGCGTTGTTTGGTTTCAAGCTGTACTCGTTCACGTTCACGGAGTAATGCGACCTCGCGTTCGTGTTCTTCTCTCCTCAAAGCAGCTTCACGTTCTCTGAGGGTGATTTCTCGTTCTTGTTCTTCCCTCCTCAAAGCAGCTTCGCGTTCTTGTTCGTCTCTCCTCAAAGCAGCTTCGCGTGCTTGTTCTTCTCTTCGTATGGCAGCAGCTCGTTCTTGTTGTTCGAGGGCTTCCCTTTGCTGCTCACGTTCAATCTTGGCCAGCTCTAGTTTGAGTTTCAGCGTTGCCAAATCAGTTTTATCTGCAATATAGTAAGTTTCATGAGTTTCAGAGTCTATCTTACCTTGCTCTAAATAGTAATCCAGCAACAGGTTGTGTAGGTCATTTTTGTTGGCTTGGTAGGGAACTTCTAGTTGATACTCATGTGCAAGAGTTTGTAATTCAGTCCTCTTGGCACGACTTAAAGTCCCTATTTCACCTGCTGGATTTGCACGGAAAGTTTGGAGACGAAACATGGTGAAATTAGCAAATAAAGGTACACGAATGTTCAATAATGAAATGTCAGAAACAGGACAACGTGGCAACTGGCACCTATCCTGTGTGATCTTTAACAATTAACGTTAAGTGAAAGATATTAAATGATTAAATTAAATCAAGGGCGCAGGAAATCTTGTACCCGGTACTCATGTAAGAGAATAAGGGCAAGAAAATCCTACTAACAAATGAAACAAAGTTTCGAAAACAAATGAAACAGTTAAATGCTTCAAAAGTAAAATTGGTAGTCCAAGGATGTAGGCATACCTTGCCAAGTCTCTATAGGACATAAAGCAAGTTTTTCCTACTGAATTTAATATGATACTTACAGAATTAGCGAACTTTTGTGCTCTGAAAAAATAAGCTAATTCCCTACCGTTGTATGTATCATCATCTCTGACTGACGTGTAGGGGTGCGAGGTGTCAACTGGTGACGAGAACTGCTGCTGAGGTCCCAATTCAGCAACTAAAGTTCGAGCTAGAGGAACTATGGCCCTCTTTGTCCTCCTACAGTCAGATTGCAGAAGATTGGGTACTCTTGACCCGGGGCAGACCACAGTACCAGGGTACCAATATGATGATCTGTCAGAATGAGAAATATTCAAGGGACATAGATGGTAAACACGAGTAATAACATGGAGGGAGAGATGACCAATTAAGAGTATGACTGCGGCCTACAGTCACCACGTAATCCAAAGTTGTCTCACCTTCACTATATGTTACTCTCGTAATGCACAATACACCGCACCTTATAAAAAATGAAATTGAATGAAAAATAGTAAAGCTACGTTAACAAAGTTAAATACGCTTACCATAAATTACCACTTGGCACCAGTACCTGAGTGAAGATCCCGGACAGGCCCCCATATAACTTGTGACGGTAACGCGTTGGTGTTCGGCTGTTTAAGGCTAGGGGTATGGCCTCGTCACATAGTTATAAAAAAAAATAGAAAAACTGGAACTTCGTCTGTGGTAAGGTAAGGAGAAGACACACAAAACACAAGTAAACTTTAACAATGAAATTTTAATGACGTTAAATAAATCAAAACATGAAAATAATGCACAAACAAATTCTTATAATAAAATCAATCAATCAAAATAATAAGAATACTTGAATGACACAATGAAAAGTTACGTTAAGGCAAAATAACAAGAAGTGCAACACAAGTTAAGTGGGAGGTGCTGGAATATTGGCTTAAAGCCACCACCTCTCTCAGTACACGCTAACGTCTAGCTGGGAGGTGTGATGGCCACGAAAGCACTGAACATTCTGAGGACTGATGTTGGGGCGACCCCAGACATCAGGTAGTATGGGGGGGCGAGTGCAGGTGCAGCCAGACCGGCGACCAATCAGCGCAGCCGGCAGCGATCAACATGTAGTTTGGTGATTTGGGTCCGAACAGGTGGCTGGCTGCATACGTTTTTGCTCACCCTGGCAAGCCTTGCTGGTGTTGTTGTCGTTGTTGGACATTTCTTCCATAGTCTTTTTATATAATTGTGAAGACGTAATTATGGAGGGAAGAGCAGGCTCAATCTCTTGAAGGAGATTATCGTCACAATATATATATATATATATATATATATATATATATATATATATATATATATATAATATTATGTATGTTATATATATATTATATGTTATATATATATTATATGTTATATATTATATATGTTATATATATTATATATGTTATATATATATTATATATAACATATATGTTATATATATAATATATGTTATATATATAATATATATATATATTATATATGTTATATATATATTATATATAACATATATGTTATATATATAATATATGTTATATATATAATATATATATATATTATATATGTTATATATATATTATATATAACATATATGTTATATATATAATATATGTTATATATATAATATATATATATATTATATATGTTATATATATATTATATATAACATATATGTTATATATATAATATATGTTATATATATAATATATATATATATTATATATGTTATATATATATTTATATATATATTATATTATTATATATATATGCGAACAAGCCAGAATGGTCCCCAGGACTATATGTAACTGAAAACTCACACCCCAGAAGTGACTTGAACCCATACTGCCAGGAGGTTATCTTGAGGTTATCTTGAGATGATTTCGGGAATTTTTAGTGTCCCCGCGGCCTGGTCCTCGAACAGGCCTCCACCCCCAGGAAGCAGCCCCTAACAGCTGACTAACACCCAGGTACCTATTTACTGCTAGGTAACAAGGGCATAGGGTGAAAGAAACACTGCCCATTGTTTCTCGCCGGCGCCTGGGATTGAATCCAGGACCACAGGATCACAAGTCCAGCGTGCTGTCTGCTCGGCCAACCGGCTCCCTGGAGCAAGACAACTGGTATATACAGGACGCCTTAATCCACTTGACCATCTCGACCGGATATAAGGTGGTGATAGCCGAAGATATTTGAACATAGCTATCTGAGACATTGCTCTCAGCCGCGCGAGTTCACAGTAAGCAATGCGGTCACATCGCCAGGCGCAGTACATTCTAGGTTCGTGGGGAAAAAAAAAATACCTATTGCCTATACTATAAAAGGTATTTAATAAGAAAACAAAGAATTTTGCTTCATAAAAATTGGCTTTTCAAGGGCCATTGCTCCCTGAAACCTCTCTGAAGGGACCAGGTTCTGGCTCGTGGTCCCTGGTAGGTGGAACTCCATAGCTAATGTCCCGGTCTAATATAAAACACACTAGCCCAATAAGCGAAGGTGAGCCTTCGAGGCTCGGCCAGAAAATGGCGTTTCATTATATTCAGCACCGGGTTTTTTTTTGTGCTCTTTGTAATTTTTTTTTTATATTTACTGTTTTTATGACTATCTTGTTTCTTTTATTTGATCAGTCCAATATAGTATAGTGATTTCACTCACAGTTGTCATCTTTTGTTTCTTATTGCACTTTCATGTGTGCTTTAATTTCATTTACATTGTAATTCAGCGTAGTATTTACTTGCATCATATTACTAATATTCTTTTGATAACCCTTGGTATAAAATATAAAACTATGTAGTAAAGTAAAATGCTATCCAACATTTCAGAACATACTTTTAGCCTTATTGTCCCTTAATCTAGTAATTTTCTTCAAGGGCACAGTATTGTCAAGTGTTAACCTGAGTTGCATTATTACAGGATACTATATCAGTTCATCGACCTACTTTCTACGCTCAGAGGTTCCTAAAGTTTATGGAACACACTGTCTTCAAGAGAATTCCATCACGTAAGTTGTTGTTGTTGCATTTTAATAAATGTATCTTTAGCAATGTTCAATGATGTTCATATCCTTTTCACATATGAAGTATATTGTGGACAGTGTGTGCATTAACCCCGTGTACAAAGCTATAATCTTAATGCTTACAAGTTAGTGCAGCAGCAGTACCCAAGTCCTGAGTAAGTAATTTACTTTCTGAAGTTTGAGGATTTGCCTAGAGCTCAACGAATACTCCTTATTGGGACGTGAAGCTAAATAATTTTGAAAACTGCCTAATTGCTGTTAATTACCCTTACTTGTACAGTACATGGAAGATTTGACAAGTAATCATGGAACAAAAATTTTGCTATGAATTCTGTTAAGCAATATGGTGTTTTTGGCAAGATGTGGTCTTGCCTGTGATCTTCATAATAAGCAGTAATTACTACATTTGCCTTTAAGTACTAAGTGGAATTTTATTTCATAATCTCTTTTAATTACAGTATAAAATTTTGATAAATCTACTATATATAAATTGTAATTAATTCTGATTACAGTAATTTGTTAAAATCTTCCTTTTAACTTATCGCTATATTTGAGGTGATGTGCTAGTGCATTAACATTTCAGTAAGCTAAACAGTTTTAAATGCTTGCTATTTCTATAATTATGATTAGGAAATTTGCCTATATATTAGACAGTGATTGAAATAGTTAACTATTGTTGACATGTAACGAGTTCGATTTGGTGTCATTGAATATCCCAAAGACCTTGTTTGAAATGGAATCCTTGGTTTAAACAGATAGGATATTAACACCTTGGCAGTAAGAATCATCACAAATACATATCTAAATATCATTCCTTTTATGTAGGTTCTGTACATATTGTACCTGTGATATTCATATACAGATCTCACAAAACAATATAGCAAAACTATTAACCGCTTACACTCTGAGGTAATTATTGTCTTGTGAAGTGTGTTGTAATGATATGAAGCTTGGTTTACTTCAATTATGCCTTATATCTGATTAATGTTTGTGAAGATTTCTTTACTAAGTGTATAACTGTCTAGAAAATGAACTCTTAATATAGTTGTAAATATTAAATGGTTATAAAGTTCTCTTGAAATGGCATTTTTTTTTTACATTAAGTAAGTTTGTCATTAAATATTCTGGAGCTCAAGTCCGTTCAACCTTTTCCTGGAATGAGGAAATTTTGTTAGCCATCTTTATTAGGTTTTGACTTTTAGGTATATTGTTATATGAAAAAGTTCTGCATTTGATGGTAAAGACCTGGTTGTAAAATGATTGGGGGGTTGTGTTCCAGAGAAAACTAGCAGGGATAAGGTTTAAGAGATTGAGAAAATTAATTGTAGTAATGAGGTGACACTAACCAGCGATCAAGGTACTCCCAGCTGTGCACCTTACCCCTGTGCCACGATATGGCATAAGTTACATAACCTGGAATTCCATCAAATCCACAGGAAGTCTGGAGGCTTCTACTGAAGCCAGTAGTTTTTTTATGTAAAACCTCCAGCCCAATATTACAGTTGGGTACAATTTTGTACAGTTTTATATATAACCTCCTTGCACTCTGGCGAGGGTAAAGTACGATAGTTGATCAGCCGTACGCTCCAGCTTTAGATACACAAATAAATCACACTAACATGATATATATCAATATTGCTCCAAAGATTTTCTCATTGATATATATGAGAATATCAAGAGGTAGAACTGTGGAAATGAACAAACTTGGATGCATTTGAGGTGTTAGGAGGATAAAACAAGGAATTATAATGTTACATTACTAGGGGAAGTTTGGAAATGGTTAAATCTGATACAAGTAAATAATTAGTGTAAATAAAGAGTAAATAACAGGTGTATATTAGAATATTTATTTAGGCAGAAGGGGAAGGCAAAGAAAATGGGACAGGTAGGGTGACTGAACATGCGAGGAGGTGGGAATTGAATGTAATTGGCACATGATAAATGGTGGGGAATTAGGGTAGGTGCAATCAGTTTAAGAGAGATTGTTTTTATTATTTGTTTCACATACCATATATTTTTTATCTAACAACTCATCGGAAATACTTTACACCTGTTCCAGTGGTTTCCAACTTTTTGAGGTCAACTTCATCCAATATAAAAAAAAAAATTCAGACTCCCTCTCCCATTTTGTTGATCTGTAAGCAGAACAAACAAATTATCTTGATTAAATTTTTTTTTTTTTTTTAACATTTTTTTATTTTTTTTATTTTCACTTCTCCCAACAACCCCCCTCCCCAATATATATATTTTTTTTTTTTTTTTTTTTTTTTTTTTTTTTTTTTTTTTTTTTTTTTTTTTTTTTTTTTCTCTCTCTCTCTCTCTCTCTCTCTCTCTCTCTCTCTCTCTCTCTCTCTCTCTAATACTTTGAGAAACACTCATTGTGTTGACTTGAAACACAATATTATGTATGGTCATAAAACTTGAGTTCTTGTCATTATTTGGCAGTTATGCTAAGTGGCAACTTTTTTGTATTTACATAACAGTATTGTTGTAGTATTTTCATTTTTGTATTTTTTTTTTGTTCTGCGATGCATAATTTGATATGTCAAAGGGATACCTTGAAGTTTATGGAGAAAGTAGGCAAAGTGTAAGGCAGGATAATGATATAAGATTACACAAAATTATAGAGAAATTCATTATTAATAAAGATGATGGAGTCTGTGATTTAAGAGTGTGTGCCAATCAGATATTTGCATAGACAGCTTGTGAAGAATGTGTGAGGGATTGTATTTTGTTCATTGAATTTATGAATTTGAAAAAAAATAATTTAACAGACTTGCTCAAAAAGGAAGTTGAGTAATGAATGTGTGTTTGAGCTGACCATCTGGAACTGCAGGCATATGTCTCTGTGTAGAGAAGTGCCTGCCTTTATACAGTACTGGGTGAGGTGGTGAGTGTGTGTAGGGTAGCTGGGTGTAGTGCTTACTTGTTACTAACCATGGGGGAGTGAGATCTAGGTTTTTATCCCCCACCTAGCCCTTTATACTTATATAGAATTGTCTTCAACAACCTCTTCCCTTAATGAATTCCACTTTCCTTTTGCCCATACAGGGAATGAAATCTTCCTTACATCCCCTTGACTCCACTGCATATTCAGCTTCCACAGATGTCCCTTGTCCTATCTCTCTTTAATTTAAATAGGCTACCTTTATTCATTTGATATGTTCCCCTCAAGATCTTGTACATAGTTATCATATTCCTTCTGTATCTTCCTTCCTCTAAGGTTATGAGGCTCGACTCTCTAACTATCCTCATAGGAGAGTCCCCTCAATTCTAGTACTAAACATGTTCAAACCTCTGAATATTCTCACCTCAGTTTATGCTTCATGAGGTGTGGGTTCCATGCTGGAGCTGCATCATTAAGTAATAAGTCTCACATAGGCAGTGTGTATGGACTTGAAAGCCTCCATGTTGAGAATCTTAAGTTACTTTGTTTGCTGACTTCCCATGCACTTCTGAAGTTATCCTGTTCACACAAATTTCTGGTGTAATGTTTGGGTTATGTCTACTCAGAAGTTTTTTCTCTTACTGTTTCTTGTAATTACCTTCCCCCTTTATGGTTTAGTTAAATTTGGGGGTGGGGGTGGGTGGGGAGAAGGAAGCATTCATGTCCGCCAATATGATAGTCCCCCGGGCACTCTAGGTTCACTCCCGCTGACATGATTTGTGCAAGGTCTCGACTCATTGATCACATAGGTTCAGTGAATAAAGAATAAAAATTAAATAAAAAAAACTCTTTGCCCTATTTTACTCTGGAGTTCAAGAACTCATCTCGTACTGTAATAGTTCTTCAAACAAGCTCTTAGTAGACCTGCGAGAGGGGGAAAGGTGGGTGGCTATTGCAGGAGACATGCCGAGTACACGGCCTGTCATTGGGTACCAGGATGGGGAGAGCACCATGTTCCTTATGAAGCTGCAGCCCAGAGTTTTCATCCCTGAGTTTGCCAACCCTCTCCACTTTCCCTACATCCTGGCTGTTCTGTACAGTAGTCCATCCTGCTATTATTATTAAAAATGGTGATTCAATTTTTTTTTTTATATATAATCTTTGAAAGTTGATGTTACAGCCAGTGTCTAGGACCTTGCTGATTAAGATAATGTTATTTTGAGTAGATTCTTATTCCCTTTTATCTGTAATATTCTATTTGTTTCCCTTGGAATATCTAATACAAACTTGGTCTTTGTGATATAGTATGGTGTAAATTGTGAAAAAAATGTTTATTGAAGTAAAACGGTGTCATTCCTCAGAAATATCTTTACTGAATATATATTAATGTTTTTAATTACTTTTGTAAACTAGCTGGTCATACTACAAACACTATAAATACTTCTCTTGTCTTTTATACTGGAACATTTATCATAATGGTATAACTAAAAGACTATTATTTTATTAAAGAGGTCCCAGGCATAATTTTAATTAATGAATACAAAATTTTAGATTAATCGAAGTTAAATAATATTTTGATTCATCTCCACTTATTAATAGATTATTATCATTAATTCATTGTCATATTGTAATTGTTATTCAGTTAAGCATTTGGCTTACCTCAAAACTTAAAGAAATATTTAATTATTGCTGCACTATGTAGACGTTCAGAATTTCATAAATAACTGATCACTTGTTCTCACATTCTTTGTAGACCTTATTAAAAGTTGACAATTTTAGAGCAGGTATCAAACATTTAATTACAATGAAAACTCTGGATACAGTATGCGATCCTGCATATTTTGAATGAGAAAGCTCTTGTGAAGTTTTAAATAATTCTCCCAAAATCGTGATGGGGTCAATGTTGCACACTTTGGGATAGATGTTGTTTTACTGAAGACCTGTTGGCAGTGCTGTATCATAGATTGACTGTGGCCTTTTCTTTCTCATGCTTGTGTCTGTGATATGACTGACAATTTGAAGCATTGTCTAGTTCATGGGCAAGACTTTCCTTACTTTTTTAATTCGTTTCACCGGGAAAGTACTTAGCTCAGAACATTAGCCGAGGCCTGAGATTGCTTGGTTGTGTCACGTGTATTATGTTTTCATGTTGCCCGGGACGTATTTGTAGATTTATAAGTTTCCACCGTCCATGCTCTGTTTCACGTTTAGCCTTTGGATATTTCTTGCACTGCTTTGTTTTATGTTTTTGTCCCACAGGTTTTGTTCTTGTTTATTATTTATTGTTAGTGTGAGTAAGAACAGGCCGAATTGTCCTTGGAAAATGAGGTATCTCGTTGTCTCTACTCATTCACAGATGAAAAGCTATTGATCTGGCTCATTCAACTTGCATCATAATATTTTAATGGACAGCAAATATGTGTTGACAATTTATATAGTCAACTTACTCATGATGAGTGCCATTAATGAAATTTCCCAGTTTAAGACAATTGTAAGTATTATTTTGTGTAACTTCATAAAATCTATTCACAAATTGTATTTGATATACAGTAATAACAATTTAATCTTAGCATTTCAATTAGACTCCAGCAAGTTTTCAGTTTTAAATTTTTTCAGTGACAGGTGAGTGATGATAGGAAATTAGAGCCAGATATGTTGAATTATGTATGAGGCTTTTATCAGTGCTTACCATAGGATGTGCTAGTAAAAATATTTGTTTATCTATGTATATATGTGCCTCAGATGATAGAAGCTCACCTTGATGTAACTGAAGGTAACAATTCAATTTCTGAATGTCAGTATACAGTATATAAATAGGATACTATTTCAATGTAGTAAGCCATTATGGGAAACTGTGTTTACTTGAAAAAGTGTGTAAACAATGCATAATTTATTGACTATGTATTGCCAGCACATCAACAGGTATTTGGGAAGAGACTGTAGGATTCAATTTCTCATTTGGGAGTGCAGGACTTTCATATTATGACTACCTAAGTCAAATTACTATATTGAAATTGAAATATTCATTGAGAATTTAAGAGCAAATGATTCACTTCATACTAAACAGAAGAATCTCTATCTTAAAGCTCATTGGTGAAATTATTACACATTACATATTTTCAAGAGGGATTTTGCAACATGTTTACATAAGTTTATACTACAAGGCATTCAGAGTAAAACAGTAAGTAGAACACAGCTTGCCATTTTAAGGGCTTCTGTTGAGGGAGATTGTGGGAGTTATCTACATTGCTCTTCTGGTATTTGTGGTTCAACTTTTGGGAAGAACACAGCTTGTTTACACCTTTGACTTGGGGCTCAGAATGGCTTGACTTATTGCTGTCCGTGGCAACACCCAAGAATGGCAACATGAGTTACAAGCCGTTGTGTTGGTGCCTGCAGGGGTCCTCTAACTAACATACACTGTTGTTCTGCTTGCTCTCTGTTGTGCTCCCTCCCGTTCATTGGTTGGTTGGGTGGTTGGTCTCTTACCACTAGTGGACCTTCCAGAAATCAAAGGCGGCCACCGCAAATTCCGAAATCTGGTCTCCAGCTACATAGGTATGAAGACCCACATCTGACACTTCTCCATCTCATCTTCATTCTTTCTCTCTTAACTTTTTTCCTGTTTTACATAGCTTTTTAATTCGATTTATAACTTTGCTGTATTTTTTTTATGTATGATTTATAATTATTTATCTTAATATTACAGTACTTCAGTTTCATCATAATTTCCTTACACATATTTTTCTTAATCTCATTGTGTTTCCTGTGTTAACCTTGTTTACTCTAGGAAATCTTCTGTTTTGTCTTAGCCTATCCTTCTCTTCCCATTTTTTGGCAATACTTTCCAGAATACAAGTACAGTAATATAGTTTAATGTTACTACTCTCTCTGTAGTCTTACTTTTCTGTTATCCTTTTCTTGGTCTTCTATTTAGTTGATTCTCATTATCATGATTTTATTTCATACTTAATTTATTATAGGTGTTCACCCCTTAAGTGTGCTTTAACTGGTCCTTAGGTATTTCTTTGAATATGGCATTTGCTCTTTATCACTGCATATCCTCCTCCTTTATTATTTTAGTTCTGGGTAACTTCACATCTTCTCTGCATTTGTGGCATCTTCCTAATCTTCGCTGCTTGAATCTGTGTTTTATACTCTTTCACCCTAATTTAGTATCTTATTTCTTGGGGGTGTCTCTTTTGATTGCATTATTTATGCTTTGTTGAATAAACTTTTATTGTCATGTCTGGGTTTTCTCCTGGCTTTAATTATTTTTTGTTTCATTGTATTGTGTAAACACTTTGTCATCTTGTTATTTTATGTAGAAATGTAATTTGAATGGCATCCTTTTTTATACTTTAAGGTATTTGTTATTTGTATTTTTTTATTATTTGTGAAGAGTTCATTATAAATTTATTACATTTTGTGTAAACATTAGATATATATCTATCTTCCATCTCTATTTTCCATGTGATCCATCTCACATGCACTCAAATCTTATTTTCAAATACCTACTGCCTTTCTCTAATAGTCTTTTCTGTTTTTACTCATGTGTATACATACATTCATATATATACACACATACATACATACATACATACATATATATATATATATATATATATATATATATATATATATATATATATATATATATATATATATATATTAATGTAGTGTGTGTTTTTTGTAATTTTTTACTTTATTAATAATTTGTATTTATCATGTGTAATATTTTTGCAAAAATTTCTAACAAACATTTAGTTAAAAATACATTAAAATCCTTAATTTCTTTCTTTCATTTTTTTCGTTGTAATCAACATTATAGACGCACACACCTCCATAGCACGATGCATAATACACCAGATACATGCAAATTATTTGACACAAGCTGCTTGCTATAGAATAATACTAAATACACATTGATTATTGTACTTTTTGGTGTGCTTTGCATGACACATGTAGTGAGGTAAACTGTTAGCTAGCTGGTGTGTCTGTGGAAGTGTAATGTGTTCTTGCATCATCACAGTCCCATCAGGGTCTCTCTTAGTCCGAGTGATGTATTGTCCGGCTCTAAATATTTTAACCCGAAATAATTACAGCATTGTGTTCTTAAATCTTGTAGCATTTTATAGTGTGTTATGTATCTTTGTTTCATGTCTTTTTAGATGGCAGTTATCTATATATAGGCACAAGCTATCTACAGGTTAAACAAACTGTATAATACTTTTACAGCACATTCTAAATTAGAATTAGAAGTTTTCTTTCAAATGTTTTACTTTTTGGCAATCAATTGTGTAATGTCACCATTAGGCATGTTATTAGATTGAAACTATTGAGAGCTTTATATTTAGTAATAAGTTTAATGTAAACAATATAAAACATTTACCAAATATAGAATGAATAATGCATATCATATATTAGGTATGAAGTAGATGGGTGTGAAGAACCACCTACTTCTAGAAGAGGGTATATCATGCCATTACTTAGGAATGAAGGAATTGAATATATAGAAATTGCATTTGCATTTTGCCTGATAATAGAGAATTGGTTTGACCTCTGTAGGAAAAAAGGACACTTTAACTAATAATAGGTAGAGATTATAACTTCGATTATTACTCACAGAAATCACAATAACGTGATGCATCAAATGAACAAATCTCTTGATTTCTCATCTTGATTTGATCTCATGATTTCTGTGTGTAATGAAGTAAGGGCGAAGAGGTAGAACGGCTTATTGACAGGGCCCGAGTGCATTTGGGGGAATTGTGTAAAACCCTGGTTTGTCTCTCGAAGAGACTGCAAGATCCGTGCGAGTCCAGTGGAACTCCCGGTTGCATTTCTTTTGACCATGTCGTAGCCTAGTCGATTAAGGCAGCGTCTGGGATCCTCACAGACGTAGGTTCAAACCCTCATCATGGCACCTGTGGATTTGTTCAGATTATTGAGATATTGGGCTTAGAGTGGAATGAAATACTAGTTTCTTAGCAGCACCTCAGTTACTTCCCCTAGCCTGGGCCATGGGCTCACCTCCCAGTCACTATTAGCAATAGCATGGGGTGGGCAACTTTGAGCCCGTATTGAAACAAGTATATATGCTTTCAAATGGTTGTGGTCCATTGTCTGTGGGCTGGGAACCACTGTAGAGAGTACTTCGTTCAACCACCAAGGCCACCAAGGTAATCCTCTCATTATGACGTAATTGAATATATCAGACTACTCGACACTCCATTCGAATGTTCGTTGAAATTATAAGAAAGCCAAGCATCTCTTTAAAAATTCCATAACTAGGAAGCTATGAACTTCACTCATCACCACCAGGTGTCAGTACTAGCTAGTACAACAGCATTGGAGGAGGAAGCAAGCCCTACTTTTGAGTTGAGTCCACCCAATTGCACTCAGAAAGACAAAACCAAAACTAGAATCAAAAAGAGAATCTGAACATGGTACTATAAAAGCCCAACATCCTGAGACACAACCGGTATATATATATACATGGCTCTGTTCAGAAAATAGGGAGTTCCCTCAAGAAAAAACACTTCCCAGTATAACAGGTAAAACCTTCTAGTCCAAATCCCAAAAACTTGAAAATGTACACTTCTTTCCCAAGGAAAACAAATTGATGGCAGCCAACAAGGCCTTCTCATGGTTACCTTGTGTTGGCTCTGTGGATTAACAATCTGGTCTCTGATCAGGCCTTCTGGTTGGTGGTCTAGTAACCACGCTGTTAATTAACACTTTCGCAGTTCCAGAGAGATAGGTCCTCCTTTCCCAGTGGTTTTGGGCGTTCCGCGGGAGTGCGCGGCAATACTGAGAAGTGCATACTTTTTTTTCAACTTTGTCACCTTAATTCTCATCCTAGGTTTTTCAATTTTGTATCAATGTGTTCGCAATAGAATGCTCTACAGAACTAAAAGCATATACACTCCAAAAGCCCGGCTTACCACCCGCAACAAACAAGGTGAGAGTGCTCAAGAGCGATAAAATGTGTACACTCTTTTCACTTTGGTCACCTCAATTTTTCTCCTAGGTCTTTCATTTTGGTATCAATGGGTTTGGAATAGAATTCCCAACAGGAGTGTATGCATATAATGTTAAAAACTGTGGCGCGCTCCACCCACGATGTGATGAAAACAGGCCGCGGTTACCCAGAAGAGAACAGGGTATTCCATTAGAGAGAGCAGTAATACTGAAAAGTGCATACTCTTTTCTACTTTGTCATCTCAATTCTCGTCCTAGGTTTTTCAGTTTGATATCAATGTGTTCGCAATAGAATTCTCTACGCGATTAAATACATATGGAGTCCGAAAGCCCGGCGTATCACCTGCACAAAACGGAGAAAGTGAGAGCATGTTACCCGGGAGCGCTAAAGAGCAATGAAATGTGTACACTCTTTTCACTTGATCACCTCAATTCTCGTAGTAGGTCTTTCATTTTGGTATCATTGGGTTCGCAATAGAATTCCCTACAGGAGTATATGCATATATAAAGTCCAAAAGCCCGGCGTACCACCCATAGCATACAGAGAGTGTGACAAAATATTACCCCCATGAGCGCTCATCAAGAGCAATAAAATGTGTTTACTCTCTTCAACTTTGTTACTTCAATTCTTGTCCTAGGTCTTTTATTTTGGTATCAATGTATTCGCAATGAAATTCCCTACTGGAGTATAGACATATAATGTCCAAAACCACGGTGCGCTCCTCCCACATAAGAGACGAAAACAGGCTTTTTTTTTTTTTTTTTTTTTTTTTTTTTTTTTTTTTTTTTTTTTTTTTTTTTTTTTACACCATACTTCGTCATTAGTGGAAATAAGGTACCAAAATTTTGACTCCATACTTCGTCATTAGTGGGCGAAAGTGTTAAATGCATCTTCTTGCAGTCTGACATGAATTGCAGCCCAGGTTGATAAGTTATCATTAGGTAGTGTTTATAAAATTTTCTCGAGTGCAGTGAAGGGGGTGTCAGTTTTACCCCTTATGTTTAGAGGGAGAGTATAGACGAATCTTGGGCCCTTGATGTTGACAGAATTGTATCTTTGTATACTAATTTCACCTCTGCTTTTCTATTGGGTTATTTTGCATTTGCTGCCTTGCCTCCTGGAGGTGGCATTTTGATAAAAGAACACAGAAAAGACAGAGGAGCCAAACTGTGTTGCAGACTGCATCAGATCAGATGCATGGTCCCTATATTGCTGCAGTAATAACACCAAATGACTAGGCTAGAATCCAACATAAAGAAAGATGCTGGTTAAAATGGGTACATCCTACCATTATTTGCAAGTTAGTATAAAGTTTAAATTGGGATGCAGTGTAATACCACATTATCATCTCTAAAAGGCTTCATCTAGCTTAGTCACCAAAGTTCAGGAAGAATTGATGAGAAACCATGAGGCTCATAAAATCATCTTTTGATTGAAGACCTCCCCACATTGACGGCTTCTCAACATGGTGCAGAAGGGAAAATGGAAGGCCACCAAGAAAGACCTCTAATCCATCCTAGGAGAAAAACACAGGTATTTTCACATGCAAAGAAAAGAGATGCCAGTAATTCTAACCTGAGTTCCAATGCTCCGGGCCAAACTACGTGAAAATGCTGTGTTAAAAAATCTGCCTCCAGCAAAATTCTTACTGGCAGTTTTGTAAAAGCCGAGAGCATTTAGGGCCTGCAACCAGTGAAGAAGGCTCATCGCTGGGTGCTGAATGGCCCCACCAATAATGCAGAGCTCTACTGAAACAGGCACATCCATCTCAAAGTAAGGGAGGGTGCTCAGATTCCAAGCTAGCAAATGCAGGGAAAAATAGGTGTCTTACATTGTGCAAACCTGAAATGAGATGAAGTATTATAACTAGCAACACAAGGAGGAGGCTCGAGCAGAATCAGTGTTTACCACTGTCAAATCATACACACGAAGGTAAAAAGGTTCTCACATGTAACTTGAGGCATGTTGGAGATAACGTGGGTGGACAACCAGGTCAGGTGGTGGCAAGATTTTGATACCAAATAAGGTAATCATGAGATGGTGAAATGAATAGTGAGGACATGCAGGGTCCTACAGGGATTGCTACTGAGATCCCTTCTGTTCCTGATGTATTTAAATAAGTTCTGCAGTGTGTGCAAAGTTGACAGATATCAGAGCAAACTTTTGGAACCTGAGCAAAGATGCTTTCAGAATTCTATATGCAACTTGTTGAACCATCCATGTAGTATGCAGTATTTATTTAATTTATTTAATTTATTTATTTATACACAAGAAGGTACATTGGGTTGTGAAAGTACATAATATTTGTGTTCTTACATTCTTGCAAAGCTACTAACATGCATAGCATTTTGCACAGAATGGAACACAAACACATTGAGGCCAAATAAAAATTGAAAGGGCTCACAGATATGCAGCAAGTATCGGCTGAACCTGCAAATTTGAAACCTAAGCTACAAGACCAGGTTCAGGTATTGAACCTACACATCTGGAGGGAAGATGATCCAGAGAAAACAGTCATGATATTGCATATGAGGGAAATTAGGACTTGAACACAGATGGGAATTGGATATACAAATGTGCCATAGTTATATATATAGTAGTACTAATTCATTGAATGACTATTGAACATGTGGAATTAAATAAACACAGTTTGTGATTGAGGCTGCTTCACTTCCAATTTAATAGATCAGCCATAGTAACAAGAGAGTAAGCTAGTGTTACACCAGATACAGTACCTGAAAGTGAAGAAGCGGGCTCAAAAGCCAATCATTCACATCCACATGCATAACATGAATGTGCAAGAGCACATTTTGGTATCACTCTTTCCTCCACATGAACACATTATTCCATGCATGCTTACACTCATACAAATGCTAAGATACTGGCAAAGATTGGAGATGCAGATGATTGTATGTCCTTCAAATTGATCTAGATAAAATAAGTTCTTGGAGTGACATGTGGCAAAGGGAATTCAATGTGAATAAATTCCATGTTATAGAATGTGGAATCAAAGAAAATAGACAACACACAACTTACAAATTATGTGGAAAGGAATTAGGGAGTTCTAATAAAGAATGAGACCTAGGGGTGGTTTTGGAGAGTAAACTGTCACCAGAGGAACACACACACAACATTGTGAGAGGAGTGTATGCGATGCTTTCCAACTTCTGACTTGCTTTTAATTACATGGATAGTGATATACTAAAGAAACCAGTTCATGATTTTTGTGAGACCAAAATTGGAATATGCAGCAGTTATATGGTGCTTTTATCTCAAGAAGCACATCAATGAACTGGAAAAAGTGCAAAGGCATGCTACAAAATGACTTCCTGAACTGAAAAACAAGAGTTACGAGCAGAAGCTAGAGGCGTTAAATATGCCAAAACTAGAAGATAGAAGAAAGAAGGGATATGATCACCACTTAAAAATAATAACAGGAATTGATAAAGAGGAATTCCTGAAATAAGCAACATCAAGAGGACACTGATTCAAGCTAAGAAAACATAGGTGCCGAAAAAATATTAGAAAGTTTTCTATTGTAAACAGAATGGTAGATGGCTGGAACAAGTGAAGTGAGGTGGTAGTGGAGGCAAAAACTGTTAATAGTTTCAAACTTTATATGACAGAGTACTGGGAAGACAGGACACCACGAGCGTAGCTCTTATCCTGTAACTACACTTATGTAATTACACTAATACACATAGCCAGCACCACACTTTATATTTATGAAGCCTCTACAATTATATTTTATATATTTTTAAATTTTATATGAATTTAACTTTGATCTTTGTGCATGCAATCTTGTGTGTGTGTGTCATGTTTATGACTTCTGTCAGGATGTTTTTTTTTTTTTAACATGAAGCCTTATTTGTTAGACCCCATTGCATGGCATATTGTTGAATACAATATTACATTTCAAAGAAGTAGATCATGTCTTAGTTGATGCCATATTTTCTTTTCAGCAGAGGTTACACAATTTTAAGTGTATTGTAATGAGCATTGATAGCGTTAGAGGTGAGCAAATATTCATACTAATACAGTTAATGATTATGATAGTGATCAATTTCTTTTAAGCTGTATAATCTGATTTATTTTAGGGATTGTCTTGAATATAATATAAATGCACATTTTAAACTTAAATAGTAAGCATTTCAATCTTAATATTATAACAATCTTGAAAGTGTATTATTAATGTTCAGAGGCCTTTTTATCATAATAAAAGTAATGATATACAAATAACATGTATGCAAAGGCTTGAAATAAAATTTTGGTGGATACAAATTAATGAAACTAAAGGTTAAGTTTGAGTTAAAATGCCACTAAGGAATGACAAAACTGGTTTTTGCTTATATTTCTTGTCATCCTAAATGATATGTGGGAAATAATCTGTAACATAGATGATGCTATAAGTATTCCTGGCCTAGTGCTTTCTTTTGATAATTAATTGGGTAATATCAGAAACAATAAATCTAGAAATTAATACAAAAATTAATGAGTATCTGCAACTTAGCAGTCAGAGAAGGTCCACATACCATACTATTATGGTGAAGAAATTTTCACATCTTTGTTGGTTTATACTGATGCTAGGAAAATCATTGGAGAAGGCTAAATACTGTACAGCCCAGAATGTAGACAGAAACATGCTGAACAGTAATCTAAAAGCCTTTCCAGGCAAAAATTGACAAGACACATTGCCAAGTTTGAATATGTAGTGGAGCTAAAGTGGAGGGTTAAACCAAGAAACATTTCAAAGTAGGTCAGAGATTACAGACAGGCCTTCACCCACCTGTATTTTCTTATCTGAGAGATATCCAATGTAAGAGAGAATTGGAAAGGAAGAAGACACATGAGATGAAGGCATTTGTTGCTTATGTGAATATCACAAAGCAAAATTTGTACCACTCAATTAGGAGATAGAGAACTTGAAAAGCAAATCAACACCTTTGTTTAATTGGCAAAGCAGGCAAGAAAATGACCAAAAAGCATGCAAAAAGTACTGAGAACTTAGAACAGATGACAAAAGAAAGGCATTAAAAATTAAAAGAGAGTGAGAAATGGGTACTGTTTTAAGTCAGTAGAGAAGCATAGTCAATTTGAAAATTACATTATGGCAAAAGCAAAGGACAAACCAAAGCTGTTGTTTATCCATACAAGGAGAATAACAATGGTAAGAAACCATGTGATGAAGCTGATGAAACAAGGGAAAGTTCTTAAAGAAAATGACATAAAATGTGTCGGGAACTTGAGAGATTTCAAGAAGAAACGGGCAGAAGGCACATTTAGAGGATATAATAGTAGCTGTTTAAGAGGTAAAAGAAACTACCTGTAAGAACTAGATACAATAAAACAGGACCACACTTGATATTATTATGGCTACTAAAGGAGGCAGCAGAAGTAAATTATCTGCTAGCTTATGTTTTAAATAAAATACTCAACGCAGGATATCTACAGTATTGGAAAAGGCAATTAAGTAATATTCAAAAAGGGGACAGACAAGAGGCACTAAATTATACACTAGTGTAAAGTGCTGGAAAAAACTCAAGTTGAGAATAATGGAATGCCTGTAAAGGATAAATTGTAGCAAAAGGGCAGCATGGCTTTAAAAGAGGAAAGTCATGCCTGACAAACTTTAGTGTTTCCTATGACAAAGTTACTAAAATGTGACGAGAAAAAAATAAGTCGGGGTAGGCTTTATTTTCTTGGATAAGTAACTGAGGCACAGCAAAGCAATGTATTGTGTTGTCAAGTTGCTCCTGGAACGAATCTTGGTTTTAAGCTCTTTTCTGTCTATATTCTGGGCTAAATTAAGTATTGTGTAATGCAAACTAATACCAGTATGACCTTAGGGTCTGAAAAGTTCACCACTGCACTATTAAGGGTTGTTGATCGGCCTGTTATGGCAGATTGTGACACGTTAAAATAGAATTTTGCCTTAGGGAGAAACCAAATATACTGCTCAGTTGGGCTTCTCTTATGCAATCAAATCTAAATTTATCAATAAAGCAGGTGGTTAAAGAGAAACAGTTTCACAGTTTCAGATCTTGATGAAAATGTTTAATTCATCCAGTTTCATTGTTAAATTTTTTCTCAGCATAGACATGAGTTTACATATAAGAGAAGATTTCAAGCATTAATTTTTGTTTTTGAGTTTGGGTCAAATTTAAGGCTGAAAAATTATTTTTGAGCTTCAAATAGATTCCTTCTTGCTGTCTTCTGCAATCTATCAGTGCTATTGAAATATCTTTGCTGTGAATTACTTTACAGGAGTCTAATATATTTTCATAGCATAAGTAATGGTAGAATTTCTATTCCACAAATTTTAGAGCTATTCTAAGCCTTGGCTAACTTAACAAATTGCCTTAGTCCAGACCTGTGCTGTAGTTTGATCCCTAAATGTTAAAGGCCACATGCAATCAGATATTATACAGACAACTATGTGCTTTCAGACACTACTGGTTATTTCTCCGGATATGCCTGTTATTCGTTTTGGGTTTGTCTGGATAAAAACGTATGATAAACTGGTGAGGCAATCAGTTTAAATAAAAGTGTGCAATAAAGTAATGACAGGCACCTGCCAGGCCTCATGGTTGTGTGAGGATGCATGGGTAGAAGGGCCTAGTTTGCTCACTAACTGTATTGGGTTGTCACATGATTTTTATTATTTGTCATGGAACTGTTATGTTCCTATGTAAGACTCGTGGTGTGGACTCCCCAATTCTCAATATTAGGCACATTTGGCCTCAAGTAAATCACTTCTTCAGTCAATTAGTCTAGGGCTATATATAGTCTATGGTAATGGAACCACCACTTGGGTGAACTTTTCACATACTGTATAACACAAGTTATTTACAAATATTATTTAGAAACACATGAAAGTTAATAAGCATTGGAGGTTATTAAATGAAGCTAGATGCTAATAAGTTAAACAGGTCAAGCTCAAGATTCACTAAACTCAACAACATTGGAGCACTAGGTTTAAACTAGATGCTGTGAAGTTAAACTAGTCACAGGCTTAGTTCACACAAAACTTAGGAACAGATGTATACTAGTCTGCAGTTTGTGTTTCTATGTTAACATTTATTAAGTTGTACTCAATTTAACTATCCAACATTAAAGTCCCTAAGGAATATCAAAATTGAAGTCTCTCTAGACGCATAACGTTAAAGTATCTAGTATTGAGTAACTTAGTCACCAGACCTTAACAAACCTATAGGTCACTGGAACTCTGTCAAAAACAAAGTCCCTAAGGACTGACAAAGTCAGTAATCACTGAAAAAAAGTTAATCCCAAATGGCTTGGCAAATGACTAAGTCCCCACATGGTCAAATATAGTCACTTAAAACCATAAAAATGCATACATAAAATAAATGTGATACATTAACAATATAAGAATAATGGCCGATCCACAATACGTCTATAGTCTTACTTATCCTACATCAGTGTACTTGAAACTAATGAATCTAAAGTTAGCATTTAGCAACTCAAATAGAGATTCTTACAAAATACTATACAGTATGAAGTGACATTGAATAAACAGCACTTGCATGGAACCCACATTTAGTAAGTCAGAATGTTCCATGTATTCTACATTTAATAATTCCTAAGGGTTGCTATGAGATTTAGTACTAGAGATAAGAAGGCTAATCCATGAGAAACACTGATGACTCTTGGAAAGGCAGACAATCCCCTTGGAAAGGAGATACAATCACAGCATACAAAATTCTGAAGAAGAGGGGGGGCGGGGAATATAATATGGCAAAAGACTGAAATGTTGAGATATAAATCTACCAGCTCTAGAGCTAGATCTCTCTTCCTGTAGACACCACTATTAATGCCTGATTAGGAAAACATTCAGGTGTATTTTCTTTAATTACTGACATTAGACACATGCAGTCTTTAATTATTGACATTAGACACATGTAAGTTTATAGTCCATATGGGTTCACGTTTATTCATTCACATACTGTATTTACCAAGACTGCGATGTTATGCCTTGGTATGACAAACAGTGACATTTAGGATATTAGACAATAGCATAATAATGCAGCTGGAAATATCCAATCCATATACTTTATCTGAAAATAAAAGAATTGATGTTTTTGTCCATCCTAGACTATTATCAAGTTATGATTACACAACTTGATAAAATTGTCCAGGTCGAGCCAAAATGTCATCACTTCTTCATTTTCAGATTTGTGGGTTGGGTGCCTGATTTAAGATTTTAGATGAAGTGGTGGAGATACATTTATTGCACCCTCCAAATGAGTCAAAATGTATTTTTTATTTACTGTGTGTGTTAGGTAGTTTTATATAATTAAGTTCTTTGCAGAGATGGAAAATCATAGTGGGTTTTATTTATATGAATTATCATAATGGTTGCATATGATCTTTTATGGGGGATCAGACATGATACTCTGGTAAATGGGCTAAATAATACTGTATTATACTTTATACAGTATACAGTATAATTTTTTACTTTAAAATTAGAGGACATGAGGCAATACTTAAGTAACAACAGCATTCTTTGTATAACTTAATTTCATGTGTAAAGCAGCTAGACAGCCTTCCTATAATGCTAGAATTAGAGCCTCAGCTTTTTTGTATTGCAAATCTCATGTACAAACTAATTGTTTGGCTTTTTAATATATTTTGGTTTATCAAATTTTATTATATTCTGCTGCATGTTAGCATCTTGTACAAATTTGAAATTAAATTTTCTGTAAATCTTTTTTCCTCACCTGTTATCCAGTTTTTCTGTGGAGAGCCCCTTCGCCTCCCCGGAGCTATACTGGGCTGATGTGTATATATTCAACCCGTTCTCAAAGGTCGGTGTTTTCTATGAAGCTTTTCAAGGTAAACTAGTATGTTTAGTATGTCACATATGCATGTATTTAATAAGTCAATATTGACTGTAAGAAAGTGCGAGAACGGGTTGATATATTAGACTGTGGCAACAGTCAATCGAAGGAGTTCTAAGCCTACTGGGGACCAGAGCCAGAACCTGGCCCCCCTCGAAGAGAGGCACGAGGAGCAATGGCCTAAAGACACCCCCGTGTAATTGGAAGCAGTCGTTGTCTGCCATCTACCAGGTCAGGCACCCAGAAAGGTAGGAATCTTAAAACAAACTATTGCTGGTCAAAAATTGCAAACCAAAAGCTGAACTAGTAACAGAACTTAAAACTCAAAAACAAAGAAACAAACATGACGTTACCACAACTGCCACACATCCGTCTGTACAACCCCCCCACCCCCTCCCCGGGAGGGGGACGGGGGGTCCTAGACCCCCACGCTGGCACCTCTCCTCGGTTCAAGAGGCTGTTGTGTTGGTGACGGTCGATCGCTCTGGCTCCACTCTTTGCGCAGTGCTGCAGTGCGGTGTTGTTGCTCTGTTTTGGTGGTATGCGAGTCAGAAGTAACACAAGAGTACTGGGGGCTGTATGGACCTAAGGCTACCTTCCCTAGGTGCCCCGTAAGTACTGCCTTTGTGGCCTCGGTTATCTTCAATGAGCCGTTCAGGAGCAGCTACCTCCGTGTGGTTCTGTTGCTGCTCGGTGATTGCCCGCACTTGGGGGCTCAGCTGGGGAGGTTCTTACTCCTGTTGTTCCTTGGGTAGGAGGTAGTTTCGTTTTGGGGCGCGAGGTACTGTGCAGCCGTCTGATATACGCATAGTGACTGGTTCTGTTCCCCTGGAGACATGCTTTTTTTTTTTTTGCCTGGCGGGGGTCTGCTTGGTGTGGCGGTAGGACCACTTGTAGGATTTTGGTGGCCTTCCACTAGGTCCCCGTGCTTGCACATGTTGCAGGTGTTCAGCTTTTAGTTGTTTGCTTGGTAGCTATGGGATAACTGGTTAGCAGTACCTCGCCTGGGCTTCCCTTAGCAGTCAGCCTAAGGGCCCTGGAAACCCCCTTTAGGACTCAGTGGTCCAATGGAGGAGACCTCTGAGTCCCACCTCACCTTGAGCCAGTGTGAAGGTTGCTCTGTCCCCTTGTCTCAGGGTGACACTCACCGTCTGCTATCACCTTGCTGTCTGTAAGGGTCAGTGACGCCTATGACCCGGAGTCTTGCGAGTGGTGTTCTTTGCTTGTACTCCATTTACCCAGTCCACTGAGACTGATATTCGGGTGCAGGCAGGCAGCTTTAGTATTGCATGTGAGGTTTAGGTTGCAGCAATGTGTGAAGTTGCTTGCCTTCTGGATGTCCCGCTGAATTATATTGGTATAGTAGTGAGACTCGCGCGGCTTCGGGGATTGCCCCCTTTCGGATCGGCGACGGAGGCATTCGCGCCTGGTCCTCCTGCCGGAGCTTTTGGGCCATGCCAGCGGGACCTCTTCATCCCTACTTTTCCGGTGGACTCTGCTTTTTCTCCAAAGGCAGAGGGTTTAGAGGGGGGCTCGGCCCCGGGTCCTGACGTAGAGGATTCTGGGGCTGGAGAGGAGTTGACTTGGTGGGGCCTAGGCCCCACTTGTCTCTGCTTGTGTGTTTGGTACCCTTGGCATGGGGCTTGTTGTTACAGGTTGAGGGATTTTCCTATCCTCCTCCCTGTATGATTTTGTTATGAGTTCGACTCCTCCCTGGGTTCGGTTCCGAGTTCCCTTGGGTTACTTGGTTCCCTTCTTCTGGAGGTTTTGGCTTCTCGCATCCCACCAAGGAAGGTGTGGGAGGCCCTTGCAGCTTACCTCTTGCGAGACCCGGATTATGCCTAGATAATGAAGCCTTCTTATTTCAGTTTGACTCCTTTTTTCTTTCTTGGCAGCGTTACAAGGTGCCGGAGTCTAACTTGCTGGCAGACTGCCTTTTCTTTCATTGGGGGCTTGGCCCCCCAATGAACAGGACAATGGTCCTGTCGGAATGCGCACTTGCATGACGAGAATTGCCTACAGTCATTCAGGTTTTCCTGGGGGGTGAGTTGGAGCACCTCAATGTGTGCTTGTTTGCCCTCCATCCTTCCTTTTGATGTCGGCCAAGTGCTGCTTCACGTGCAGATTCCCTCCCTTTCGGCATCCCTGGTGGCCGAGGATTTGTGCGCCCATGGGCACTTGGCTTTGGTCTAGTGCTTTTCCCTGCTGGAGCTGTTTTTGGACTGGCTTGTGGTGGGTGTGGAGGAGCTGGGCTCCGGGTCAGTGTCCGGTGTGCTTGCTTTGGCAGCTTGGGCACCGGCTGCCTTGGTGAAGTTGTATGCGCCGTTTCTGAGGGAGGCGGTGTCTGTTCTTCGCTTCTCACCTCGCGTGCTGACAGGCGGTGCTCCTCCATTTTTTGGAATCATTTTGGGCCCTGGCTCATAGATTTTCATCCCCTTTTTGTCCGTTGCTGTTTGCAGAGTCTACGGTGGTGCATTTTCTGCAGGCAGCTTCGTCTAGTTGATGGCCTACGTCGGACTAGTAGGTTCTTCGGTGGGGGGGGGTGCGTGGAGGTCCTGCCCAGAAGGGTCATGCCAGGTCTCGGGGTTCCTTCGGTCATCGTAAGCCAGTAGTGCCAGATTCAGGGCTGGCCCTCATGTGGGGTCGTTGGCTCAGTGATGGCTCTGAGCATCAGTCGGGCTCTCGTAAGGGTCGTCGGCCCTTTCATGGTTCGCCCTGTTGGTGGGGCAATAGGGGGGGGGGGGGGCTCGTGCTGTTTGCTCTCGCCTGGTCCTACGATTCGTGGGCAATTTGGCTCTTTTTTTTTTCTCTGGCCTGCGGTGGCGTTGCTTCTTTCCTTCTCCTTTGGGGCGATTGGGGCTTGCGGGGCGGGCCTCTTCCCCTACACTCTGTCAGGTCATCCTGGAGTGGGTTTCCCGCCTGTTTTTAGTTCCGAAACGGGACTGGGCAGATCTGTGATTCATAATGGACTTGTCCCGTCTGATTCCCCTGGGTCTTTTGCCCCTCCTTCAGATGACCATTCTGTCTTGGGTTCGGCTACTTTTGGCACCGGGTGCCTGGATGGTGTGTCTGGACCTCCGGGACATGTATTAGCACGTCCCGATTCATCCGGTGTTTAGGGACTGGCTCGGTTTTGTCGTGGAGTGACACTTACCGCTTTAGTTGCCTTCCTTCTCAGTTTGTATCTGGCACCTTGTGTGTCCACATGCCTTAACTGGGTCGTGGTAACCCGTTTACCTCGATGATTGGCTGGTGTGAGCTCCCAGCCAATCTGCGTGTCTGCTCGCCAGGGATTTGGTTCCTTACCAGCTCACCGGGTTCGGGTTCTTGGTGTACTGGAAGAAATCCCATTTGGTTCCCTCTCAGGTTCGGACTGGGCTTGGTCTTGTGTGGGACTCTGACTGCTTCCTTGTCTCTCCCTCTGGCGGCGTTATTGCGGCTGCGGTCCCACTTAAGACACCTGGGTCACACGTCGGTTGTTTGGGCGGCGGTGCAGGAGCCTGATCTTAGCCGTGCTGGTTTATCCGTTGGGGCGGATCTTGCTACAGTGGATGTTCTGGTTTCTTAGGGGGCGTCCCTTCCGCCACTCTCGTGATCGCTGTGTTCGGATCCCGGGAGCCTTGCGTCGGCTGCTGCGTCGCCAGCTTCCTCTGAGGGGTTTTCAGGGTTCAATGCCCTGACGCCTCCCTGAGCTCCCACTCGATGTTTTCACGGATGCCTCATCTCTCAGTTGGGGTTTTGTGACCAGTGCTCACTAGGCCGGCCAGAGTCGGTGGGGTCCGTCCTTCTGTTGGGCTCAGGAGTTCGCACAGTATGGCGCAGGAGTTCACAATGGTGTGGCATTCGCTTCAGTGTTCGTGGTGCTCGTGGAGCAATGATCCGGCTCCATTCGGACTGCTCCCTGGTGGTTCGTTGTCTGAACCGTGGGGGTTCGATGCGGTCCTTGGCTCTTAGGGACTGGTCGCTTTCAGGTGACTCATTTGCTGTGTTCTCGGGATTTGGCTCTCCTGGTGGTTCATGTTCATGGAGTGTCAAATATCCTGGCAGATGGCCTGTCTCGTTTCATTCCCCTATCCATGGAATGGACGGTCGACACACTCATTCAGTTGGCTTTGCCTGACATGTGGGCTTCTAGAGGTGGACCTCTTCGCATCAACTTTTTTGAGGCGTCTTCCAGTGTATGTGGCACCCTACCCTAAGTGCGAGGCCATTGGGGTCGATGCCTTTCGGCTGGACTGGTCGAGTTGGGGTTTCCTGTACCTCTTTTCACCGGTTCGGTTGTTGCTCTGGGTCCTGGTTAGCTTAGAGAGACTTATCAGGGATGAGTAGTCCTGCTGGCTCTATGGTGGCCAGCCCAGCCCTGGTTTCAGGCGCTTCTGGCTCAATGTCAAAACCTGAGGGTCTTCCCGCGGCTTCCCCTCTTTCAGCCTATCGGTCCATTCCGGTACATGGCTGGTTCGATCTTCTCTGCTTCTTGTGTCTGTTCTTTTTGATGCAGATTAATCACCTCTTGTATGGTAATCAGGTGGCTTAGTTGGTGTCCCACTTGCAAGTTTCATCTCGACGGCAGTATGAATTTCCCTTAGGGTCTTTTCGGCACTTGTCTCTTCGTAGGTTGTCTTCGATTTCTGGTCGGTTTTGTCCTTTCTCTCTCCGTTGTTTCAGGACCGTCTTCTTATGCCAGATACTGTCGCCTCGTTTCGGGTGGCACTGGAGGAGCTGCTGCAGCTTGCATTTGGGGTGGATGTCACTTCTGCTCTGTTCTGCAAGCTTCTTGGGCGTTGTTTTTACCTCCGGCCTGCTCATGCGCTGCCCGAGCTGTCCTGGTCGTTACACCGGGTGCTCCCCTTCTCCTCGGTTTGGGGTGGCCTCCTTGGTTCAGGACGCTTTTTCTATGGCTCTTTTTTTTTTTTTTCTACGGCTCCTTTTCTTGTTGGCATTGGCCTCTGGGAGTCGGGTCGGAGAGTTTCATGCTCTCCTCCGGCACAGGGGTTTCTGCTATTTCAGTCCTGGGGGTCTTTTCTTTGTTTGCAGCCGTCTTTCTTTTCTGGCGAAGAATGAATCTGCTGCTTTCCGGAAGGGTCCTCGAGTTGTTGATGCTTGGTTGGTTCGGCCCGGGGTGCATCATGTTTTGTGTCTGTCTGTGGCTCTTCGCTGTTATTTGTGCGTTACTGCCTCGGTGGCAGAGGACACGCTTTGGGTTGACCCAGTTTTCCCTTTTTTCCTATTTCAGGGCCCGAGTCTCCCAGGTTTTCCGCAGGATTATTCGGTTCAGCCAGCCTGCAGTCTTTCCCCATGCCCATGCCGTTCATAAGTTCGGCATTGGCTGCTGCTTTGGTAATGTCCTGGCCTATCTTTTGGGCACGGGGCTATTGGAGGTCAAATAGGGTCCTGGCTGCACATTGCCTTGTTAATGTTTGTAGTCCTTCTCGGGCGTGTATAGCCTTGGGTCGCAGGTTGCGACCTGTTGTCTCGACTTTGAGTTGAGGAGTGAGTGACGACCGCCTCCCGGGCGAGTCCCTTTTCTTCCTTTCTTTGGTTAGGTAGCTCCAGGGTGCCGAAGGGGCTCTCCACAGAAAACCAGCGTTGAATGTAATGAAATGCCATTTTCCGGTTGAGACCCGAAGACTCCCTGGCATCCCTCCCTCCCTCCAGTCAGTGGTTTTTCGCATTTTTGAAACTCTGCCTCTGAACTGAAGAGAGTTGCCGGCGTGGAGGTCTGGGACCACCCGTCCCCCTCCCGGGGAGGGGGGTGGTGCGCAGATGGATGCGTGGCGGTTGTGGTGATGTCATATTTGTTTCCTTATTTTTGATTGGGGAGTTCTCTTGCTAATTTGGCTTTTGGTTTGCAATTTTTAACCAGCAGTAGTTTGTTTTGAGATTCCTACCTTTCTGGGTGCCTAACCTGGTAGATGGCAGACAACAACTTCTTCCAATTACACGGGGGTGTCTTTAGGCCATTGCTTCTTGTGCCTCTCTTGAGAGAGCCAGGTTCTGGCTCTGGTCCCAAGTAGGCTTAGAACACCTTTGATTGACTGTTGCCACGGTCTAAAATATACACATTGGCCCGGTATAGCTCAGGGGAGCCTCCAGGTCTCACCCAGAAAACGATGTTTCATTACATTCAACGCTAGTTTTTTTAGAATACTGTATTGGTAGGGTCTTATGTACTTTAGTGTTAGGGTTTGATCATCCTTCTAAAGTTTTTGTATTTTTTTTTTTTTTTTCAAATTAAATTATCATAAATCATGCGTACATGCTTGTATTTCCAATTCTCATTAGAATTCACCCCATTCTGATGGTTTTTATAAAGGGATTTTTTTTTAAATTAAGGTAGGTAACAGGAATAATTAAAAGTGTATTCCTGTAATATAAAAATGTAGCTTGTCTTAGTTTATGAGGCACAGTTCTATTTGGTCTTTTGAACAAGAAATAAAAACTGAAGTAAACCTCAAGTTCTTCTGTAACTCTGATGATGTTGCACAATACTGTAGATGGATTCGTATCCAGGGGTCCCTCCTATGCCATGAAAGCATGGAATGTGCATGCCACATCTGTCACACCCACAACAGTACCTGCTACAGTACCCTGTCTGCTGACACTTAGAGTTCACATGGAGATCAAGAATATAAACAAATAAGTGCACCTTCACGCATCACATGTTGTTTCATTGTTACTTCTGTTTTTGGTTTTGTGGAAGGTAGAGGGATAATGATGGAGTATTCATCCATCATTTCACTTGTATTGGTCGCTTTGTGGTATGGCATGGTTTTTGAATAGAGTACGTATGGTGGTTAATGTTTTATAACAAAATTAATCAATAAATGAAGTATTTCTTTGCAGCATTTTTAAGTGTGCGAACACTCCTGGTATGCATCACTTGCATGAGAATGACAATTTTAGATAACTATTTTTAATTATTACTTTATCTAGGTAAACTTTTAATTGTATGATTTTTATCCCAGCAAACTTTTCTGTGGAGTTCAATTTTACCTTTCCCATATGGGGGATAACCTCAGTGTAGTGTTGTCTTATATGACCTATATCAAGTAATTTCTGTTTGTCAGTTGTGCTTGTCAGTTTAATTGTATTTTTTCTCTCTGTTCTTCCAGCACCCTGTTTTTGATCATTTTAAAAGATCTCTCCATGATCTTTATTTTCGATAATACATTGCCATTCTTTCCTCCAGTGTTTCTGTAGCATACCCATTAATTGTCTATGTAAACTGTCACCACACTAAAATCTTTTTTCCTTTGAAGAAATTGTTGACTGTTTTAAGAAATTGTTAAAGAAATAAGTGAGTTTTATTATACAAAACTTGCATTAATATACCTCTAATCATAATATTTTTATAGTTTTCATATACTTGTAGATTTAAATTGTTGACAATATTCATTAAGTAACCTGGGCAGTTTTAGTGTACAGTCTGCTGTCATCCAGTCAGTTAGCTTTTGCTGTCATTAATTCCCCATACAATCATCTTTCCCTTTAGCTAAACCATTTTTTTTTCTTTCTTTCTATCCCCCATGTATAATTGCTATGTAATTGATGTTATATTGTGATGCTTCCACAGTTTCCTCTAACTTTTGTATGGTTAAATAGTTTTATTCATGTTTGCAAAGCATCATCCAATTTGGCATGCAGGTTCCCCTTAATAATATTATTGAAAGTTATTATTTTTTATTTATAAAGATTGTAACTTGACAGTAAAATGCAAATATAAATATTTTGTATACAGGTATATCTTTAATACATCTACTTTTCATTGCTCACTTTTTTTTTAACTACTGTTATGCCTGTAATATGTTTATTACTGTTATATATAACTGGTCATTGCAGACTTAATACAGTACGATACAATAAACACAATATTCTCATTATCCTAACCAGTTCTCCTTATTGCTCTCTCTTATTGCACTTAATTCATAATATTTCTGCAGTTAGAACATTCTTGTTGAAATATTTCTGCTCTTTACCAGAGGCAGATTGCATGTGCATATATCAGCACTAAATGTCATGCATGCTGCAAAGTCAATTCACAAGTCACATATAGATCTGCATATTTGCTCTGGGTTCATTTGAGGCTCCTGCTGGTCATATGTGGCTCCTGCTTTGTGTGTGTGTGTGTGTGTGTGTGTGTGTGTGTGTGTGTGTGTGTGTGTGTGTGTGTGTGTGTGTGTGAGAGAGAGAGAGAGAGAGAGTGAGTGAGTGTAATTACCTGAGTGTGAGGGAGTGAGTGCGAGTGTGTGTACTCACCTAGTTGTGCTTGCGGGGGTTGAGCTCTGGCTCTTTGGTCCGCATGAGAGAGAGTATGAGAGTGAGTGTGTGTGAGAGATATATAGATAGATAGATGCAATATAAATTTTTGTTATATTGTCAGGTGTGTTGGAGACAACTCTTATCAATACTAAAATATACAGTAAACACTGTATTAACAATAAGGTAATACTGTACCAATAGTTTGGTTAAGGAAGTTTAACTATTGGAGTGCATTATAGTTAATACTGTAATATTGTGAAGGATGCATCATAAGCTAGGGTGTTATGGATTAATATTTAATTTTTTTTAAATTGCAAGATAAGTATACAGTGGTACCTCGAATAACGAATTTAATCCGTTCCGGCACCGTGCTCATGTGAAATGCTCGTCTTTCAAAACGAACTTCCCCATTTAACATATTGGAAATAAAAATAATTCGTTCCACCACCGAGAAACATCAATATGATATTAAATTTTTTAAATAATGGAGCATCCTACCTGACATACAGTGAACGAACCATTATGACATTTGTCCGTTTTTCAAATTTGTTAAATTTTATTTTTTTTATTTTTTTTTATAGCAAAAGCTTCGTTCGGTGTTTGTCGGGTAGCATGCTCCATTATGACAATCTTTCTTTGTTTCAAATGTGTTCAATTTGTTTTGCATTTTTTCATTTATTTATTAATAATGGAGCAGCCTACCTGACAAACACTGAACGAATCTTTTTGACATTTGTTGTTTTTTTTTTTTTTTAATTTTTTTTTTATACTACAAAAGAGAGTCAATGCTTTGCAACATCAAAGCAGTCACCCCTTTACATCCCAGCATCTTTAAACAAAACAAATTTTATTTGCATCGTCGGAGGCGTCCGAGAATGTGGGAGAAGCAGTGGGTATGCATCATGTAGGTTTCTCGTTTATCAAACGAGCGCTCACCAATCGAGACAATTTGTCGGAGATCGGCGCGCTCGTTATTAAAAATGCTCGTAAATTGAGGCGCTCGTCACTTGAGGTTCCACTGTAATTTTATTCTACAAAGCATTAAAAATCACGTACAAGATAAAATATTTTATTAATTGTATACAGCTAAATGCAAGCTAGTGTGTTTTTATAATTCCAGAAATTAACATACAGGGTTATCTTAAAGTCAAATACAGTATTTGTACAATTGATCCTTAAATGATGATTTGGCTAAATTTTCAGAATCTCTTGTACTGAGGTACCATTCACACTGCAAAGAATGAGTACATTATTGTTACATTTAAAATTTAATACATTCATTGAAATTGTCATTGTGTATTAATTGTATTAATTTTTTTTAAGTGGAACATTCATAATGTATTTAATATGGATAAATGATAGCAAGGTAACTTAAACAATATTAGATTTAATACATATTTATGTTTTAAATGCTAGAGATTATATATCATTTTTTTTATTTTACATTCAAATGCTGATCCCTTTTATAGTGATGTGGCTTTGGGATCACATTTTGGCCCAACTTTTTGGAAAGCCTTTCTTTGTCAGTTTTAAAGATCTCATTAAAGTATTGTCCTTCAGATTTTATATCCATTTATCACAAGGAATTACCGTTATGTAATGGAGGTTGGTACGTTAATGCTTTGTATTTAAAAGTAACTTTCTATGAAGATTAAATTATTTAAGTTTTTCCCCTAAACTTTTAAAGATAAATTGCGGTAAAATATTGATAAACAGTTTCTAAAGTATCTGCTCCAATTATACTATCTTTCATTGAGATGAAATATTTAATTGATTTATTTTTTAAAAATGTTTATCAAAGTCAAATATCCTTTAATATATCCAAACTTTCAACTCGAATGTTTTTACTCTTCAACCTAGTTCAAGTGTGTTCCTATAGCTTTACATTATGCTTCCTAACTTTAGTAATTGAAGTGTGTGTGTGTATATATATATATGTGTGTGTGTATATATATATATATATATATATATATATATATATATATATATATATATATATATATATATATATATATATATGCAACAATGATCACAAAAACACTGATCCAAGTATGCAGAATAACCACATATGAAAAATAGAAAATGCTTAACGCGTTTTCGGCTAATTCGCCTTCATCTTTCTTCTCTGATGAAGGCGAATTAGCCGAAAACGCGTTAAGCATTTTCTATTTTTCATATGTGGTTATTCTGCATATATATATATATATATATATATATATATATATATATATATATATATATATATATATATATATATATATATATATATATATATATATATATATATATATATATACATATATATATACATATATATATATATATACATATATATATATATATATATATATATATATATATATATATATATATATACACATATATATATATATACACATATATATATATATACACATATATATATATATATACATATATATATATATACATATATATATATATACATATATATATATACATATATATATATATATACATATATATATATACATATATATATATACATATATATATATACATATATATATATACATATATATATATATACATATATATATATATATACATATATATATATACATATATATATACATATATATATACATATATATATATATATATATATATATATATATATATATATATATATATATATATATATATATATATATATATATATATATATATATAATATTTTATATAATAAATTTTTTTTTTTTTATACTAGAAGGGGTACCACCTCTGGTGCAAGTGTAGGGACCCATAGCCTCGAAGAAGAAAATAAAGAGTACTCAGAGAAGACCTTGTGGATCCTCACTGAACACTTTGATATTTTCTTCTCCTACCACCCCTATTCTTTATATATAAATATATAAATTAAATAGAATTTCAGATTATACTAAGGGGGCTTGTACCCATAAATCATTTTTCAATTATTCATAGCCAATTGATCAAATATACAGTTTTGTAAAAAATAAAATATAATAAACTTAAAGTTAATTTGGCACTTTAATCTTTGGTCTGGTCTTTATTTATTCAAATATTTTACGAGAAGCATCTTATAGAATTTCGGTCTGATGTTTGTATAGTAAGATATTTCCATGGTGTAAATATTGTCCACAAGACTATTTTCTAGGTTATGATTGTCAGTCAGGAGTCAAAAGAATTTCACAGTGACTTAATTGTTCAGCTCTCATTGTCTTACAGGCTTGATTTTAACATCTTGCACTCTGCACATTGATGCTGGATGTGGCCTCACCTAAGGGATTTCACACCTTAATACAGCTTTTCACATAATCATATCTATTTATGCCTTTTTAACAAATAATTATTTAAAATTGTCACTTTAATATTTAAGATTAAGATAACTTTTTACTCGAATATTATTTTTATATTGTTTCTGGGGGGAGCCCCGTCGGCTCCCCGAAGCTATCCAGGCTGAATGGATATGTATAACTTTCTGGCATCAAAGTGCTTGGAATTCTTTCCTACAAGGGACCACGAGCCAGAGCCTGGCCCCCTCAGAGAGGCATGAGGAGCAATGGCCTATAGAAACCCCCCTGTGGTTGGGAGCATTCTATGTCTGCCATCGACCGGGACAGGCACCCAGAAAGGTAGGCGCCCAAAAACAAACCCTTATTCTGGTGAAAATATTACTACCAAAAGCTGAACTAGTGGACAGAGCTCTCCAAACAAAATTATCAAACTAGCATGACGTCAACACGTCGCTGCGCCGCCATCTGCGCAACCTCCCCTTCCCCAAGAGGGGGAAGGGGGAGCCCCAGACCATCCGTGCCGGCGATCCAACCGCCAGTTCTTGGTTGATGTGATTACTGGCCGGTCGAGTCCCTCTGGCTTGGGTTTTAATCAGTTCTGTGTCTTGTGGTGTGGGCTGTCTCTACAGGTGGTGTGTGAGCCAGGAGTGAGATTCCACGGTACTCGGACTGTTTGCACCTAGGGCTCTCTTCCCTAGGTGCCCTGTAAGTACTGCACTTGGGGCTCACCTTCCACAAGTCGCCTTGCGATCTACCTCCGCTCTGTCCTTTACTGCTCAGTACTGGGTCGCCCTTGGAGTCAGCTGGGGGTTTTGTTGCCCTTGTTTATCTCTGGGTAGGAGGTAGTTTTCGTCACTGGTAGGGGCACGGGGTACTGCACAGCTAATTTTCACCAATAACAGCGGTCGGCTCTGTTCTGGCTGGGTACGTTGTCCTCTTGCTGGCTTTTTCTTTTGTTTTTGTTTTTGCCTGGTTGGGGGGTCTGCCATCCCCCTTTGCTGTTCTAGGGTTTTTATATGTATATTTTCTATTTAGTGGTACTCCTCGGTTGGTCCCTGTGAGTGGACACGTCCCAGGGGTTCAGCTTATAGAAGTTTGTTTGGTAGACTTGGGTGCCGGTTCACAGTACCCGGCCTGGGCTTTCCTTAGCGTGTAACCATGGCTAAGGGCCCCTGGAAAACCCCACAGGGGGCTATGTGGTCCGATGTATGTGACCACTGAGTTCCCCCCCCATCCCTCTGGTCTTGCGAGTTTGAAGGTTGCTCTGTCCCCTTGTCTCAGGGTGAAACTCACCGGTTGTACCTCCGCCATGTTGCCTGTTGGGTCGTTTTTTTCTTGACCCAGAGCTGTTCAACTGGTGTTGTCTGCTCATGCTCTCGTTCACCCAAGCCACTGATCATGATAAGCGGGTGCAGGCGGCTGCGACGTTGCATGCTACGTTTAGGTTGCTGCAACTCTCTAGATTGGTTGCGGCCCCGGATGCCCCGGGACTGCCCCGTTTTGGTTTCAGGGGTCCGGACATGGGGGTGGGAGTCGCTTCGGCTCTGGTTTTCATCTGCTCCTCCTAGTCCTTTCCCTTCTGTTGGGCATACTTCCTCCCCCTTGCTTCCGGCTCCAAACCATAGGCGGGTTTCGGTGTTGGAGCAGGTCAGGTTGGGTTGAGACTCGGGCGGTCTTGGGTGTTTTCCCTCTTCCGGGGTGGCGGTGGAGGCATTCGAGCCCGTTTCTTCAACCATGCCGTATGGGTCTGTCCAGTGGGCTCCTTTCCTTAGTGTTTTGTACTGCTGCCCCTGCTTTTCCTTTTGAGGTTGGTGCTTTGGGGGAACGGATCGGCCTTGGATCCTGCCATAGAGGTTCCCGGGGTTGCCTGGGAAGACCTCGGCCCTGTTTTGCCCCACTTGGGTCTTGTATCCTCGGTGCAGGGCTTGCAGTTCCTCAGAGTGGAGTTTTTTCCTTTCCCGTCTGTATTCGTGTTGGTTTCGGGAGACCCAAAACCCTCCCTGGGTTCGGTTCCGTGTCCCGTAGGGTCCGTCAGTTCCGTCATTCCTGGGGGTGTGTTTCATTCCCTTTTCCTCACCTTTTTCGTGCTGATGTCGCAATACTGTTCCCTTCATATTGGGGTCCCTGCATGTCCCTTGCTCAGCGGTTTCTTTTTGTCCAAATGTACCTCCATGCGTTTGTGCTTGCTTGTCACGGTTCTCATTGGTTGACGGACCTCTTCGATACTTCTAATATTATTGGAACGTCTGTTGACTTCTGGTGAAGTTTCCCTCTGGTCTTTTCTCGGACTCATTGGTCCTCTTCCATCCTCCTTGTCTTCTTTGATTCTGTTTCATCTTATTTTGTTTACACTTCGTCTCTCCTTCCTGTTTCGGCATTCCTTGTATTCGTTACGTACACCTTGCTGGTGTATATCCAACTGGTGTACGTGCTGCGCCATCCAGCTGATGGGGGGTGCGGTTCGTACCTTGGGTGCTGGGGCCAGGGTGATCGTTTTGTTTCTGGGTGGTGTACTCATGTGTTCCGCGTCTTTTATCGCGGTTTTCTACACCTTTCTTGCTTGTCTTCTCTCTCCAGTCATAGCCCTCTAGATGCTGGGGGTGTTCTGGATTTTATATGTGGGGACATCACTTCGTTCTTTTCTCTGCTTGCAGGTGTGGGGTGGCTCAGAGTGGCACCACCTCCACCTCTGTACTGCACCTCGTCTTCTGCTGGGCACGCAACTCTGGACATATTCCACTCGCGATGCTCCTGGTATGTTACTCGGCTCGACTGTGTTGTGACACAGTCGTGTGTCTGATCTGCAAGTGCGATTGTGCAGTCTGGCGACTCTGTCGGCCAGGTGCTAGTTCTCGACTTTTGGTGGGGGTACTCACCTAGTTGTACTTGTGGGGGTTGGGCTATAGCTCTTTGGTCCCGCCTCTCAACTGTCGGTCAACAGGTGTGCAGATTCCTGAGCCTACTTGACTCTATCTTATCTACATTTGCAACTGTGTAGGGAGTCTGCCTCCACCGCATCACTTCCTAGTGCATTCCATTTCCTAACTTCTCTGACATTGAAAAGGTTCTTTCTAATGTATCGGTGGCTCATTTGGGTACTCAGCTTTCTCCTGTGTTCCCTTGTGCATGTACCGCCCGTGTTAAATTATCCATCCTTGTCTACCATGTCAAATCCCTGCTTGACAGGGTTGCGTCGATGGCACCAAACAGTGTTGTTAGGTGTTGTGTGTTTTACTTAGACACCTTATGTGCATCTTTCAGTGTCTTTACTTTGCCCGTGTATCTTGTTCTTCATTGTACTGTGGGGGCACTATCCCGCATTTCGGTGCTGTTTGTTCAGCTTTTCGGCACCTGGGTCTTTTCCCAATGTTTGGATACTCCTTCATTCCCTCGGTCCATGCTTCTGTGTCCTCATTCCTTGCTCGATCTCTGATCTCTGGACACTCCTTCATTGCCTATCTTCGGTGCCTGGCTGCACCCTGATATCCATGGTGTCCCTCTGTGTATGTGCGACCTCCCACAACACACGTTGTGATCGGTCGTGTACATTGCGTTACGGCTGCTACTTGGTCCGTCTTCCGGCATTTTCCTTGCCTAATTCCATTTTTCCTCCCTCTATGCTACACATGGCTGTGTATCTGGATCAGTGCTTATTGGCTATACTGATGTTAGGTGCTGGGGTGGGCGGGCCTCTGTTCATGTTCAGTTCCCTGCTTTTGGACTACCCCGGTGTTCGGTTTTGGTACTGAATTCCTTCATTTTCCTTGTATCTCACTGCATGCTATTATGTTGCACTGTCTGCGGGGGGTTGTGAACTTCCGGTCAACCACTCGTGCCCTACTGGTTCCTTGTCTTGGGACGGGTAGCTAGGCTTCTGGTCCTGGCTCCGGTTTTTCTTTGTTCCTTTTCTGGAAGGTACGTTTTTGTTTCCCTGAGGTTCACGTCCTGCATAGTTCTCATCATGTATACCTCAGAGACGAGTGCGTTGTTCTTCCCTGCTGGAGCTGGTTGCGCTGCTCATTTAGGTTGCGCGGTCGCTGTTTTTCGCTTTGCATCTCGTGCTTTAGTTCATGGTACTTGTTTTCCTCATTGGCCTCTGTCTGGGCCTTGGCTTCTCGATGTTTGTCCTTGTTGGTCCTTCAGGGGTCTTAGGGATGAGGGGGGGGTTCCTCCCAGACGGGGCATGTCTGCTCACCCAGGTTGGTTCCTCTTCAGCTCGCTGGGGTTGGGTTCCTGGTTCCCTGGCAGCTGTTCCTTCTGGTTTTTGCCTGCCTTGGTTAGGGGGCGCTGCTTTACTCGGTTTCCAATCCTGTGGGTTTTCCTGCGGCTCCTCCTCTTTTTGCAGATCGGTCCAGCCCTGTTCGAGGCTGGTTCATTCTTCCCCCTTGAGTCTACGCGTCTCGGGTTTTTGTCTTTAGTTTCTCGTCGCTTGTGTGGGCACTGGTGGCTTCATTGTTGGTCTCCCACCTGCGTGCTTCGTTTCGGCAGCAGTGTGTAGTTTTCCTGGTGGTCCTTCCGGTTTTCCTATCACTGCGAAGAGTTCTTTGGTCTCTGATAGGGTTTTTTGTCTTGTCTTTCCCTTCGGGGTTGTTCAGGGACCGACATCTGGTGCCGTGTACTTTCGTCTGGTGTCTTGTACTCACCTAATTGTGCTTGCAGGGGTTGAGCTCTGGCTCTTTGGTCATCAGTGTGTGGCGCTGGTGGAGCTGCTCCAGCTTGCGTTCTGTGTTTCTGTTCCTTCTGCTCCATTCCACTTGCTGTCTTAGGTGTTGTCACCTCCGGCCTGCTCTTGCGCTTCCGGTGCCGTCCTGGTCATTAGCCCGGATGGTCTATTTTCTTTCTTCTCCTCGGTTTGGTCCTTGGGTTGCTGCTTGGTTAGTCAAGCCGGGGGCGCTTCCTATGTTGTTCGGTTGTGACTCTTCACTGTTCTCTACGCGTCTTGGCCTCTGGGGCCATGGATGCATTTTTGTTTGCCCGGGTTCCCTTCCTTTCTGTTTTGGGGTTCGGGTCTCCCAGGTCGTCTGCAGGGTCTTTTGGTTTCGTCTGTGAACTTTTTTCAAGTTAGGGCGCTTGGCGTCCGTCTCTTGGGTCCTTCCCTCTTTTCCTTATCTGTGGTGAGGTAGCTCCGGGTAGTCAATGGAGCTCCCCCCAGAAAACCAGCATTGAATGTAATGAAACACATTTTCTGGGTGAGTTCCAGAGGCTCCCCGGCATCCCTCCCTCCCTCCGGTCGGCAGTGTTTTTCACGTATTTTGACATCCAGCCTAAGAACTGCCGGTTGGATCGCCGGTGCGAATGGTCTGGGGCTCCCCCTTCCACCTCCTGGGGAAGGGGGGGTGGGGTGGGCAGATGGCGGCGCGGCGACGTGATGACATTGTTAGTTTGATAATTTTGTTTGGGGAGTTCTGTCCACTCGTTCGGCTTTCGGTAGCAATATTTTCAAAAGAAAAGAGGTTTGTTTTACGTCGCCTCCCTTTCTGGGTGCCTTTCTATAGGCCCATTGCTTCTTGTGCCTCTCTGAGGGTGCCAGGTTCTGACTCATGGTCTTCGGTAGGCAAGAACTCCAAGCACTTTGACTGATGCCAGAAAGTTATACATATTAATTCAGCCTGGATAGCTCCGGGAAGCCTCCAGGATTCACCCAGAAAATGGCATTTCATTACATTCAACGCTGGTTTTTTTTTAACCATAATTTATAATTGTTATAAACAGTATAATTTTGCTTATTAGTTGAGCAATATTATGCAGTTTTCACGGAACAAACTACGCATCAGAAAATTGAGAAATAACGACATTTCAGTCTGTCTTGGACCATTATAAAGTCGTGTAGTAGAAGAAAGGAAGGTACTTTCTTACTTGCCTGTACCTTCCTCTCTTCTATTATACAGCCTGATAATGGTCCAGGACAGACTGATGTGTCATTGTTTCTCCATGTTGTGATTGGTCATCAAAAAATGGAAATTTTTGTCATCATATCTTCAGCCACATTATTGTGACTTACGGGGCGTACCATAGTTTTATTTATAGCACTAATTACGAAGAGTTGTCTCAAAAACGTCTGACAATATTGAAAAATGTTCTGTAGTGCAGACTAATGCATAAATGTATATAAATTCATGTTTCATTTATAAAATGCTGTAATACTGTGATTAAGTGCAATGTGCCGTTGTGGGCTTAGAGCTGATGGAACCAGAGGCAAACACTGAATTTAGCTAATAATGGTAAACCCTTTTAGTGTGCATGCGGACTGGTAGAGAAGTCTTCTTATAAGTTTCTGCATTTTTTACACCTAAACTTAAATTTTGGTGTAGTTCTGTATGTCATATTTATTAAGGATCTTTTTTTTTTTATCTGGTACTGTCAGTGAATATAAAGATGAATGAACAGTTGCATAGAGGTAATGTGTAGGCAGACATGAAGTAATGGCTTAGCTGTGCAATGAAATGGTTGATATAGACACTTAATTTGTTTTCTCATATTGTTGTTTTAGGTACTCTATATATTAGTAATATATATTGATTAATATTCAAAATGATACAGAATAAAATAAAATAAAATATTTGTACAGTAGTTCAAATATTTTCATTGTTCTTGAGACAGATATGTAATACTTCTTCTTTTAACTTTGATTACAATATATTGGTAATCTTCCAGATTGATCTTTGAGCATTCTTCTTCTTACTGTAAATAGACTTTGTGCATTAGAGCATATATTATACTGCTTCACGGTACTGCCTTTAGGCTCCTATTACCCTTGCTTTGGTATTTGCTTTGCAGCTTTGAGACATTCGCCATCTCGGCGGAGAGGCACATCCCTGCGTATGTTGCGGCCTATGTCCCAGTCTGAGCCTGAGCATACAGCAGAAGGGCATGACAGTCAAGAAGGTAACATATAACCTTTTTATTGTGGGGCTTTAGAATAAGATAAAGTATTTTGCATGTTTTTTATTTTAAGATACTGTACTGTAAAAAATTACTTTGCTTATATATAAATGGCAAAATGTATGTTTATTTTGAGCTTTAATGTAAATGTTCCAGATTCACTTTGCAGCTGCTTTAGTAAGTAGTGTTAATTATTTTATTGATCTGAAGGTTATAATTCTATTTTATTGTATAATTTTGGAAACCAATGATGTTACATCAGGTGAAAATGAAAACATCTTGTCTTGACTAAATAGTTTTAAATTTGTCACTTTAATATCAATCTTGTATAGTAATTCCATATATGATGTTGTGGTTTCTTTTATTTGGAAGTTAGCATGATGAAACTACTTAAAGCAAGCAAATTAATAAACCTGAAACATTTATAATTTTGTGCAAGCTACTCTCTCCCTTGTTTCCATCTTGCCTCTTTAATCAAGATACAGTAAGTAAGTTTGCCTCGCTTGTACTTTCTGGGCAATTTTATCCGGTTTAGAGTTGATCATTGATTCCCTCATCCCCAGAGACCTGGTAATTTTCGAGATGTAACTGGTACCAAAGACAATTCAATGGGAATCTACTGAGGCACCAAGATAAGGGCATGTCATTACATTCAACTATTGATTTTTATAAAATTAGTACATTCATGTGTACCAAGAGGCTAAGATTTGTGTTTTAGAAATGCTTCATAATACATTACTGTTCGTATTAAGCTGTGCCTGGCATAGGAAACCATGGATTCCTGCATCAATCAACTGTAGTTGATAAAATCACTAATGTGGCTCATTCAGATGATGACTGTTGTTAATGCTACCTTTCATAGGATTTTTGATTTGAAATAACTCCAGAAATTTATTTCTGTGCTTTTTCTTTTCCCAAGGATCATCTGTTCGCAGTAAGAGAAGTGCAAGCGTTCGAAGTCGAAGTATGTAATTTGTTAAACCCATATCCCTAGTTCCCAGTTGCTGAAGCTTTATTTTACGTATACACTTGAGTAATCTTTCATGTCTATGTGGGACTCGGCTTTTGTGTACAGTACTGTAGTTGTTATTATATATGTGGAAACCGAATGCCCTTTTCTATATCGTGTGTTCTGAAAAGTGAGTGGTGTACCATTTAATATTTTTTACTGTGTTTCCATATAAATCGTGTATTGTGTAGGAAAGTAGTAGACCTCCCATTAAATAAAGTATACAATTAGATAAAAATGTATACCAGGAATGTCCCTTTTCCCACAGGTCCATACTTGCAACCAGTTCATGTATTAAAGTGTGCTTTGGGTTTACTGTTGCTACAGCCAAAGCTGGTTCTTTCTCCTTATTATTTACTCAGATCTGTATATAAGTATAAATGTATATATGTATACTGTATTGCAGTTATGAGTTTTCCATTATTGACCCTTTCACTGTGACTGGCTTATGACTAAGCACGCACTTCCTGTGCAGCAGGTTTCTGGAAATAAAAATATATTATTACTAGTCTTTACTGTGAGAGTGAATTGAGTACTTGCATAAAAAAATAAATGATGGTGGGTGGGGGGGGGGGTGTAGTTGTTTATACAGCTACTGTGAGAAGTCAAGGTGCATAATACAGTGCGTTGCCACATAAAGAACGTTGTGCGAGGAGCCTATGCCATGCTTTCTAACTTCAGAATTGCTTTTAAATACATGGATGGCAATATACTAAAGAAATTGTTCACAACTTTTGTTAGGCCAAAGCTAGAATATGCACCGGTTGTGTGGTGCCCATATATTAAGAAGCACATCAACAAACTGGAAATGGTGCAAAGACATGCTACTAAGTGGCTCCCAGAACTGAACGGCAAGAGCTACAAGGAGAGGTTAAAGGCATTAAATATGCCAAAACTAGAAGACGGAAGAAAAAGAGGTGATATGATCACTACGTACAAAATAGTAACAGGAATTGATAAAATTGATAGGGAAGATTTCTTGAGACCTGGAGCTTCAAGAACAAAAGGTCATAGATTTAAACTAGCTAAACACAGATGCTGAAGAAATATAAGAAAATTCACTTTCGCAAACAGAGTGGTAGACGGTTGGAACAAGTTAGGTGAGGTGGTGGTGGAGGCCAAGACCGTTAGTAGTTTCAAAGCGTTATATGACAAAGAGTGCTGGGTAGACAGGACACCACGAACGTAGCTCTCATCCTGTAACTACACTTATGTAATTACACAGAGGAACCTCGGTGATCAAAGAGAGTGTGATCATGTCCTGTTGGACATTAAATATGCTTTAAGATATACTCTAGAAGAAAATGGGGACAATGAAACAGTTGTTAAACTCAATTTCAAGAGAGAACACTGGGGAACTGAAAAAATTTTAATGAGTGTAATTGGATAGAATTGTTGCTAGGCAGGGAAGTAAATGAAATGTATGCCAAATTTTGCAAAATAAACGATAAAGACACACAAACATTCATACCAAAACAGAGATGCAGGTCCAGAAAACAGGATTGGTTCAACAGAAACTGCGAGAGGGCCAGAGACCAAAAGACAAAAATGGAATCAATATAGGAAGTGGCCAAACCCCCAAACATACCAGTGATACAAAGATGCGAGAAACAATTATACGGCAGTAAGGAGAGAGACAGAAAGTAAAACAGAACCGGGCCTATTCTACAAATTCATAAACAACAAATTGCAGGTAAAGGATAATATCCAGAGGTTGAATATGGGAAACATATTCATGAAAAATGAAAAGAAATGTGTGAAACATTAAATGAAAAGTTCCAAAGTGTGTTTGTACAAAATGAAATCTTAAGAGAACCAGACACAATAAGAATTCCAGAGCGTATAGAGGTGTCTTGAGATGAAGTGGAAAATATGCTAAAGGAGCTAAGTAAAAACAAAGCAGTTGGTCCAGATGGAGTTTCATCATGGGTTCTGAGAGAATTTGCATCTGAGCTCAGCATTCCACTTCACCTGATCTTTCAGGCATCCCTGTGTACAGGAATCGTAGCAGACATGTGGAAAAAGGTTAATATCGTTCCAATCTACAAAAGTGGCAGCAGGGAAGACCCCCTCAATTATAGACCTGTATCATTGACAAGTGTAATAGTGTAAATATTGGAAAAAATAATTAAAACTAAATGGGTAGAACACCTGGAGAAAAACGACATAATATCAGAAAGTATGGTTTTCGATCTGGAAGATCCTGTGTAACACACTTACTCAGTTTCTATGATCGAGCCACAGAGATTTTACAGGAAAGAGATGGTTGGGTTGACTGCATCTATCTGGACCTAAAAAAGGCTTTTGACAGAGTTTCACATAAGAGGTTGTTCTGAAAACGAACATATTGGAGGGGTGACAGGTAAGCTTCTAACATGGATGAAAAATTTCTTGACTGACAAAAAAGTGAGGGCCATAATCAGAGGCAATGTATTGGATTGGAGGAATGTCACGAATGGAGTACCACAGGGTTTAGTTCTTGCACCGGTAATGTTCATTGTCTACATAAACGATCTGCTAGTTGGAATACAGAATTATATGAACGTGTTTGCTGATGATAAGATAATAGGGAAGATAAGAATCCTAGATGATTGTCATGCCCTTCAAGAAGACTTGGTCAAAATAATTATATGGAGCACCACTTGGCAAATGGAATTTAATGTGAATAAATGCCATGTTATGGAATGTGGAATTGGAGAACATAGACCCCACACAACCTCTAAATTATGTGAGAAATCTTTAAAGAATTCTGACAAAGACAGGGATCTAGGGGTGGTTCTAGATAGAAAACTGTCACCTGAGGACCACATTAAGAACATTGTGCGAGGAGCCTATGCTACACTTTCTAACTTCAGATTTGTTTTTAAATACGTGGATGGAGAAATACTAAAGAAATTGTTTGTGACTTATTTGACCAAAGCTGGAATATGCAGCGGTTGTATGGTGCCCATATCCTAAGAAGCACATCAACAAACTGGAAAAGGTGCAATGACATGCCACTAAGTGGCTCCCAGAACTGAAGGACAAGAACTATGAGGAGAGGTTAGAGGCATTAAATATGCCAAAACCAGAAGAGAGAAGAAAAAGAGGTGGTATGATCACTACATTCAAAATAGTAACAGGAATCAATAAAATTGATAGGGAAGAATTCCTGAGACCCGGAACTTCAAGAACAATAGGTCATAGATTTAAACTCGCGAAACAAAGCTGCCGGAGAAATATAAAAAAATTCACTTCTGTAAACAGAGTGGTAGACGATTGGAACAAGTTAGGTGAGAAGGTGGTGGAGGCCAAAATAGGCAGTAATTTCAAAGTGTTATATGACAAAGAGTGCTGGGAAGACGGGACACCACGAGCGTAGCTCTCATCCTGTAACTATACTTAGTTAATTACACTTAGTTAATTACACACACACATACATACATCTGAAAACTCCACACCCCAGAAGTGACTCGAACCCATACTGCCAGGAGCACTATGCAACTAGTGTACAGGAGACCTTAACCACTCGACCATCATGACCGTTCAAAAGATGATAGCAGCCGAGGCTATTTGCCTATCATCCTGACGGCGCTCTGATGGTAATCTTGGGCATAGTTATTTTATCAAATCGCGTCATGTTTTGGGGCCACGTGAGCAACTCAAATGCGAACAAGCCTGAATGGTCCCCAGGCATATATGCAACTGAAAACTCCACACCCCAGAAGTGAATTGAACCCATACTGCCAGGAGCACTATGCAACTGATGTACAGAAGACCACATGTTTGTGTTGCTCATGTGGCCCCAAAAAATGAGATGATTTGATAAAATAACTGTGCCCAAGATTGCCCTCAGATTGCCGTCGGGATGATGGGCAAATAGCCTCGGCTACCATCATCATTTGAACGGTTGTGATGGTGGAGTGGTTAACCCTCAAACCGCCAGGGGTCCAAATGGCTTTAACACCCATAGGCGCAACAAAAAAAAAATCCAAAAAATTCTTTCGTCTTATAAATGTGTTCATTTTTGTTCCCTGATCACGGAAAAATAACAAAAAAATCGTAGGTGACATATTTTAGCCGCAATAGGGTAGGGAAATCTGGTAAAAAAGGAGCGTTGACAGAACCTTCGCCAGACGAGGTCTACTCCGCTTTAGCTGTCAGGCGGCATTTGCCACAAATATATTATTACCTAATTATTTCAATGTCTCTGATTTATATTTTCTTAGTTTTTTGCAGTAATATTATTCAATACAGTGAATTGTGATATATTTATATAATAAAATGTATGAACCATCGCTGTACTCAAAATTATGGTGTGCATATTAGTGATTCAATTATTATGTTCATAAAACAATAAACAAATAGTTTTGCTGTTATTATACTATATACACAGGTTATATATAAGTACTGGTATTTGTATGTTTTGTTCACCATAACGAACCACTAATTTGGTCTTGAGTCAAAATGCAACGAGGAGTGACCGCCACAAACCAGCCAGCCACTCGCTGCCACTCCCTCCCTCAACATCACCTCACTCGCCTTCATTCTCCTCCCACAATACTGTTTTTGCATTTACTCACTATACACAGATGTTATATATAAGTATTTACATGTTTTGTTCACCATAACTGTACATCTAAGCTTGTATGGTGAGTAAAGGCACAAAGACTTGGCTACTTTTAGTGCTGGGAAGACGGGACACCACGAGCGTAGCTCTCATCCTGTAACTACACTTAGGTAATTACTTAGGTAATTACCCACACAGTCATCTGGTGGCGGCTGCCCTCAAGGCCAGATGCACTAATATTTCTCCTCCAACAATACTGTTTGTGGTATTACTACGCTATATACGCACATTATATATAAGTATCTGCCTGTTTTATCCACCATACCTATACAAATAAGCTGGTATGGTGCCCAAAGACCATAGTGGCCACCAGTAAACAACATAAGTCGTGCAGACAATGCACCTCCCTCACCAAAATGGCGGCTCCCAACCTATACATACGTTATATATAAGTATCTACATATGTGTTCACCATAGTGAATCACTAAGCTGGTATGTTGAGTGCAGTCAATAAAAGTGGGCCACACACAGTCAGACGACGACGCCACCGCCCTCCCTCTCACAGTATTACTCCTCTCTTCATGGAGCACAGCGCTAAATATCACCACAATCCTGCTATTATCAGAATCCTGGACAGTTTTATCACAGTCAGGGATCTTCTGTAATACTATCATCTCTAAATAATAGCATGAACATATATATTATGGCATTTGTAGGCGATGCTGTGGTCACAAGCTGAATAGCGGGGCTGTGAGCTCGTGCTGCATGCGTCAGCCTTGGTGGCTCGCTCAATTCTGAAGCTCTCACACCCAAGAATGTTGGCCTGGATTTTTTTTCTAGGTGGCATCTGGCAACTATCGGTCGTGGCTATGACTTGCGTGGTTTCGGTTTTGCCACTGAAAGCATATGTATATATGATTTGCGCGGTCTAAGGGTTAAGGTCCCCTGTACACCAGTTGCATAGTGCTCCTGGCAGTATGGGTTCAAGTCACTTCTGGGGTGTCGAGTTTTCAGTTGCATACATGTCTGGGGACCATTCAGGCTCGTTCGCACATACATACATACTGTCCGCTGTCCACTGTGAAAGGGTTAAAAACAGTATTAGACTAATAGTTTATCCAATTTTATTCCCAAATGCCTGAATGTTTTCACGAGTCAAAGTACCTATAGGACAGCTTAACTTGTGGCATATTTGTGATCTTTGATTGGAACTCACTAACTCACGTAATTTCCAGATCCTGAGCATCTTTATTTTTTTGTTTCAATTGTCCCCTTTTTATAAACATTCTTAAGAGTAGCCTTGTTTGATTTTGCTTAATATTTTACTAAAAATTCAATATTCAGTAATTTAATTACTTGGGTTCAAAATAATTATTTAACCATAACCTGCTATAAATTACATTGGCTAGTTATGAAGCTCAAAAGGTTTACATCTTACTTTCTGTGGAGAGCCCCTTCGGCTCCCTGGAGCTATACCAGTTTGATGTGTATACACTGTATATTAGACCCTGGCAACAGTCAGTCGATGGAGTTCTAGGCCTACCGGGGACCACGAGCCAGACCCTGGCCCCCTCAGAGAGGCACGAGGAGCAGTGGCCTATAGACACCCCCATGTAGATGGAAGCAGTCTATGTCTGCTGTCTACCAGGTCAGGCACCCGGAAAGGTAGAAATCACAAAACAAACTACAGCTGGCTAAAAAATGCAAACCAAAAGCCGAATGAGCAGGCAGAACTTCCTAGTCAGAAAACAAGCAATCAATCACGACGTCACCACAGCTGCCTTGCAGCACAGCCCCAGACCTCCCGTGCCGGCTACTCGACCCCAGTTCTGAGGGTGTTGTGTTAGGTGGCGGTCGATCAACTCTGGCTCCAATCCTTGAGCAGTGCTGTGCTCTGGTGTGATGGTGGTGTGCGAGCTAGGTGTTATGCCAGAAGTACTGGGGCTACATGCGCCTAGGGTTCCCTTCCCTAGGTGCCCTGTAAGTACTGCCCTTGCAGTTTGGGGTTACCTTCCACAAACTAGGAACTACCTCAGCAGTTTTTGTTTGCTGTTCGATGATTGCCCTCCCTTGGGGTCAGCTGGGAGTTTTCCCTACCCCTGTTTGGCCTGCGTAGGAGGTAGCATCATTGCTGGCTGGGGCGCAAGGTACTGAGTAGCTCTTATAATACACACAGTGCCGGTTCTGTTCCTCCTGTTTGTGCTTTTATTCCATATATTGCTTTATATCCATATATTCCATACTATATTCCATATTGTGCTTTTGTGGGGTGATTATTTTCTTTTGTTTTGCCTGGTTGTGGTCTGCCTGGTGTGGCTGTAGGACCACCTGCATGATTTTGATGGCTCTGCATTAGGTCCCCGGTGATTACACATCTTGCAGGGTTCAACATTTTATTTCTTTGGTGGAACTGAGTGTCGGTCGGGCTCTTTTTAATGGTATTCGACCCTTTCGTGGTTTGCCCCGTTGATGGAGGGGGTGGGAAGCTCGCACTGTTTTTTCACGCCTGGTCCCACAATTCGTGGGCTTTTCGGGTCGTTTCCTGTAATTACCTAAGTGTAGTTACAGGATGAGAGCTACGCTCGTGGTGTCCCGTCTTCCCAGCACTCTGTCATATAACGCTTTGAAACTACTAACGGTCTTGGCCTCCACCACCTTCTCACCTAACTTGCTCCAACCGTCTACCACTCTGTTTGCGAAAGTGAATTTTCTTATATATCTTCGGCATCTGTGTTTAGCTAGTTTATATCTATGATCTCTTGTTATTAAAGTTCCAGGTCTCAGGAAATCTTCGCTATCGATTTTATCAATTCCTGTTAATATTTTGTACGAGTGATCATATCGCCTCTTTTTCTTCTGTCTTCTAGTTTTGGCATATTTAATGCCTCTAACCTCTCCTCGTAGCTCTTCCCCTTCAGATCTGGGAGCCACTTAGTAGCATGTCTTTGCACCTTTTCCAGTTTGTTGATGTGCTTCCTAAGATATGGGCACCACACAACCGCTTCATATTCTAGCTTTGGCCTAACAAAAGTTGTGAACTATTTCTTTAGTATATTGCCATCCAAGTATTTGAAAGCAATTCTGAAGTTAGAAAGCGTGGCATAGGCTCCTCGCACAATATTCTTTATGTGGTCCTCAGGTGATAGTTTACTATCTAGAACCACCCATAGATCTCTCTCTTTATCAGAATTCTTTAAAGATTTCTCACATAATATATAGGTTGTGTGGGGTCTATGTTCTTCTATTCCACATTCCATAACATAGCATTTATTAACATTAAATTCCATTTGCCAAGTGGTGCTCCATATACTTATTTTGTCCAGGTTATATTGAAGGGCATGATAATCATCTAAGTTTCTTATCCTTCCTTATATCTTAGCATCATCAGCAAACATGTTCATATAATTCTGTATACCAGCTTGTAGATCATTTATGTAGACAATAAACATCACTGGTGCAAGAACTGAATCCTGTGGTACTCCACTTGTGACATTTCTCCAGATACATTGCCTCTGATCACTGCCCTCATTGCCTCTGATCACTGCCCTCATTTTCCCATCAGTCAGAAAATTTTTCATCCATGTTAGAAGCTTACCTGTCACCCCTCCAATATTTTCCAGTTTCCAGAACAACCTCTTATGTGGAACACTGTCGAAAGCATTTTTTAGGTCCAGATATATGCAGTCAACCCAACCATCTCTTTCCTGTAATATCTCTGTTGCTTGATCATAGAAACTGAGTAAATTCGATACACAGGATCTTCCAGATTGAAAACCATACTGTCTGTCTGATATTATTTCTCTCCAGGTGTTCTACCCATTTAGTTTTAATTATTTTTTCCAATATTTTGACTATTACACTTATCAATGATACAGGTCTATAATTAAGGGGGTCTTCCCTGCTTCCATTTTTGTAGATTGGAACTATGTTAGCCTTTTTCCACACATCAGCTACAACTCCTGTAAACAGGGATGCCTGAAAAATCAGTTGAAGCGGAATGCTGAGCTCAGGTGCACATTCTCTCAGAACCCATGGTGAAACTCCATCTGGACCAACTGCTTTGTTCTTATTTAGCTCCTTGAGCATTTTTTCCACTTCGTGTCTAGACACCTCTAGAGACGTTGGCGGCGTTGGGTCGCTTCTCCTCCTTCTGGGGGTTTGAGGCTGGCAGGGCAGGTCTCTTTTCCTGCACTCGGTTGGATCATCCTGAAGTGGGTTTGTTTGGGCGTGGTTGAAACGACGGTGTCCTTCAGGTGGGTTTCCTACCTGTTTCCCGGTCCGAAACGGGACTGTGCAGACTTGCGGTTCATTCTGGACCTGTCCCATCTGAACCCCTGGGTCTTTTGTCCCTCCTTTCAAATGACCACTCTGTCCCAGGTCTGGCTTCTTTTCGAGCCAGATGCTTGGATGGTGTCTCTGGACCTCCAGGATGCGTAATGGCACATCCCGATTTATCCGGGTAGTTCAGGAACTGGCTCGGTTTTGTTGTGGGATGGCACGTTTACTGATTTTGTTGCCTTCCATTCGGCTTGGTTCTGGCTCCTCCCATTTTCACATGCCTTACCCAAGTCGTGGTGACCCTTTTGCATCTGTTAGGGGTTTGCGTTCTGGATTACCTAGACGACTGATTGGTCTACGACCCATGCAGTCCGCGTGTCTGCTTGCTAGGGATTTGGTTCTTTCCCAGCTCGCAGAGTTCAGGTTCTTGATGAACTGGAGGAAGTCCCATTTGGTTCCCTCTTAGGTTCGGACTTGGCTGGGTTTTTGTATGGGACTCTCAGACCGCTTCCTTGTCTCTCCCTCCTGTGGTACGTCATTGCTGCAGTCCCACCTTCGGTATTTTTTGGGGGGGGGAGCACCCGGGTCACTTGTTGGTTGCTCGAGCAGCTGTATGGGAGTCTGAACTTCACTATGCTGGTCTATCTGTCTGGTCAAATCTGCCTTCGGAAGCTGTTCTGGTTCCATCGGGGACATCCTTTTTCTACCGCTCTCAGTATCACTGGGTTCGGACCCTGGGGACCTTGCATCGACTGCTAGATCGCCGGCTTCCTCTTCGGATTTTTCGGGGTTCTGTGCCTTTACATCTACTACGTAAGTCCTCGCTTGATATGTTCATGGATGTGTTGGCTCTCGGGTAGGGCTTTGTGACCAGTGCTCACCAGGCCGGCAAGGGTCAGTGGGGTCCGTCCTTCTGTTAGACTCACAGTACGGTGCAAGAGTTTGTAGCAGTGTGGCATTCGCTTTAGAGGGTTTACATCGCTCGCGGATCGACGATCGAGCTCCATTCGGACTGCTGCCCATTGGTATAATCGCGGGGTTCAATGTGGTCCTTGGCTCTTCGGGGCGGGTCGCTTCAGGTGACTCGTCTGCCGAGTTCTCGGGGTTTGGCTCTCCTGGCGGTTCATATCCAGTGTGTGTCCAGTGTCTTGGCGGACAGCCTGTATATTGGACACACTCATTGTGTTCAGTGTCGTTTCATTCCCCTGTCCACGGAATGGACGGTCGATGCCGACTCATTCCATTGGCTCTACCAGACATTCAGGTGCCCGGAGGTGGACCTCTTCATGTCGGCCTGGTTATGACATCTTCCGGTACATGTGGCACTCTTTTCCGACTGCGAGGCTGTCAGGGTCGATGCCTTTCGAATGGACTGGTGAAGGTGGGGTTAGCTGTACCTCTTCACCCCATGATTCAGCTCTTGCTCCGGGTCCTGGCTCGCCTGGAGACTTTCCGGGGGAGAGTAGTCTTGTTGGCACCTTGGTGAATGGCCCAGCCATGGTTTCAGGCGCAGCTTGCTCAGTGTCCGATCCTGAGAGTCTTCCCACTGTTCTACCTCTTTCAGCAGATTGGTCCGGTTATGTACATGGCTGGATACATTTTCTCCTCTGATCTTCGCGTCTGGTCTTTTAGACATGGGTTTATCTCCACTTGTATGATGATCAGGTGGCTTCATTGATGGTGTTCCATCTGCGAGTGTCATCTCTGCGACAGTTTGAAGTTTCCTGGCAGTCCTTTCAGCACTTCTTGACTCTTCGTAGGTTGTCTTTGATTTCTGATCGGATTGTTTTGTTCTTTCTCTCTTGGTTTTTTCAGGATTGTCATCTTATGCCGAATACTGTTGCCTCATATCGTGTGGCACTCACTGGTGGAGCCGCTTCAGCTTGCCCAGTTGTGTCCAGTTGCGACTCTTAGCCGGTACTTGCGCCACGGCCTCAATGGCTGGGGATGCGCTTTCGGTTGATCCGGTTTAACTTCTTCCCCGTTCCAGGTCGTGAGTCTGCCAGGTCGTCCGCAGGATTATTCGGTCTTGCCAGCCTGCGATCTATCCCCATGCCCATGGCGTCCGTAAGTTCGCGGCTTTGGCTGCTGTTTTAGGTAATATGTCGTGGGCTGACATTCGGGCGAGGGGCTTTTGGTGGTCGAACAGGGTCCTGGCTGCATGGTTCCTGGCCCTTCTAGGGCTTGTGTTGCCTTGGGTTGCAGGTTGCAGCTAGTTGTCGCGACTTCAAGTTGAGGAGCGAGTGATGGCTGCCTCCTGGGTCCTGGCTGCCTCCCTCTTTTCCTTTATCTGGTTAGGTAGCTCCTGGAACCGAAGGGGCTCTTTACAGAAAACCATCATTGAATGTAATTTGAATGTAATGAAATGCCATTTTCTGGGGGAAACCCGGAGGCTCCCTGTCATCCGTCCCTCCCTCCGGTTGGTGGTTTTCGTGTTTTTGATATTCAGCCTCTGAACTGGGGTTGGGTAGCCAGCGCAGGAGGTCTGGGGCTCCCCTCTCCCCCTCCCGGGGAGAGGGAAGCTGAACAGACAGCAACGCGGCAGCTGTGGTGACATCATTCTTGTTTGCTTGTTTTCCGATTGAGGAGTTCTGCCTGCTCATTCGGCTTTTGGTTTGCCATTTTAACCAGCTCTAGTCTGTTTTGGGATTCCTACCTTTCTGGGTGCCTGACCTGTTACATGGCAGATGTAGACTGCTTCCAACTACATGGCAGTGTCTATAGGCTATTGCTCCTCGTATCTCTCTGAGGGGGGGCCAGGTTCTGGCTCATGGTTCCTGTAGGTCTAGAACTCCATCAATTGACTGTTGCCACAGTCTAATATATACACATCAGCCTGGTGTAGCTCCGGAGAGCCTCCGGATCTCACCCAGAAAATGGCGTTTCATTACATTCAACGCTGGTGTTTTTTTATCTCCTTTATTTTACTCACTAGTATCCATTGAAAACTCACTGAAATCATTCTTAATTATGCTGGGTTGACTGACATGTTAGCTCATAGTGAACCTTATGCCCTATCATGTTTTTTGATTGTAAAACCTAAGTACTTGTCCTGTTCTTTGTCCAGTAATGCAGTTGCTCATATGTCTAAATTGTGTTCCCAAAACAGTGACTTGCACAATATCATACAAATAATGACAGAGCTTTACTGCCATTTGTTTGTGTGTAATTTTTTATCTTTAATGTACTTTAAATCTGATTTCATTGTTTCTGTATTTTTTCAATCAAAAGATACTTAAATGAATGCTTATTATATTGTACTTACTTTTCTTAGTAAAGTGAAATACATTACAGTGTAACTCCACTCAAATGCATTCATTCTAGCTAGACTACATTTCTTGTTAAAGAATATCTGTTGTCAACTAACTTGACATGGTAGACTACATGTATGTATTTTGACACTAAAAAGTCAATTGGAAAAAATAAATTGTTAAATATTTTGTTACATTTGTAAACATTTCTCAGAACCACATTCATGTCAACAAAGCCCTACATAGCCAGACATTTTTAGTTATGTCATTATTTAATAATATAAGATCAGTGGAACCAACATCCACTGCATGTAGAGATTCACAAAAGTCTAATATGTTTGAATGGAGTTGCAATATGTGTAGGATTTTATAAGAATGGTGTTCTATGTGTATGTGTGTGTGTGTGGAACTACCTAAGAAATTACTTATGTGTAGTTATAGTATGAAAGCTGCACTTGTGGTGTACCATTTTCCCAGCACCCACTATCATATAAAGTTTTGAAACTACTGACAGTTTTGGCCTCCACCACTTTCTTGTTCCCAGCATCTACCACTGTTCACAAAAGTGAACTTTCTAATGATCCTTTTAGCATCTTTGTTTAGTTAGCTTGAGTATATTATCTCTTCTTCTTGAAGTTTGTTTTCAAATTCTTCCTTATCAATTTTGTCAATTCCCATTGCAATCTTGTACATAGTGATCATGTTGCCATGATCACCATACACTGTACATATTGTTTCGTACATAGTGATCATGTCAATTAGATTCAAGCTAAGGAAACAAGGCTGTACCAAAAAATAATAAAATTCAGTTTTGCAAACTAAGTAGTAGACAGAACAAAATAGGTGAGAAGATGGTAGAGGCCAAACCGTAAACAGTTTCAAAGCATCATATGACAAGCAGTATTGGGAAGATGGGACACCACGAGCATAGCTTTCATTATGTAAGTACACCTAGGTAATTTACTCATGCTCACACATGTATACATGTTTGCAGATGATACAAAGTTATTAGGGTGAGTAAAGACTTTAATGACTGCCAGGCCCTTCAAAATAATGTAGACAAATATGTGCATAAAGCAACACATGGGCAATGGAATTCAATGTAAATAAAGGCCGCATGTAAATTACAAATTATGTGGAAAAGATATTGAAAACTCGGATAATGAAAGATTTTGGGATCAAATCTGGATAGTAAACTGTCACCAGATAACCGCACTGAAGGCATTTTGAGAAGAACCTATGCTACACTTGCAAATACTGTCAATCACTTTTAAACATATAAATTGGGAAATATAAAGAAATTATTCACAACATTCATGAGACTGAAATTGGAGTATGCAGCAGTTGTATGGTGTCCATATGTAAAATACACAGTTCTTACACAAAATATAAAGGTACAGACATGATACCAAATGGCTTCTGGACCTAAGAAACAAGATTTATGAGGAAAACTTGAGGCCATTAAACATGCCAAAGTTAGTAGATAGTAAGAAGTGTGGAAATATGATCAAATCATATTAGTTTTACACCGAGGAAAAGAAAAGCTGCACTGTCTAGAATACGACTGCTTAGACAATAAAGGTTTTGAAAAATCTTCTAAAGTTCTCTTTTTATGAACAGAGTTGTGCACATTTGGTGGAATTTAATATGTGAGAAGGTGTTGGATGCCAAAACCATAAGTGATTTCAAAGTACTGTATTATATGACAAAGATTATAATGAAGATAGGACACGACTAACTGCAATATTCTTTCTGTAACTGCACATGTTATTACACAGCTGTCTTATCTGCAGTTAGGTGAAAATACACAATAAACAAATCTTTGTGGCAAAAACTATATACAAAATGGTACATGGGTTTGCAGAAATTGACCTCAATAAACCAATTGGCTAAAAAAAAAAAAGTGTGTGTGTATATATATGTGTGTGTGTGTGTGTATATGTGTGTATATATATGTGTGTGTGTGCATATGTGTGTGTGTGTACAGGCATACCTCAGAATACAAGTTTAATCCGTTCCTGGAGATGCCTCGCCTTCCGAAAACTCGCATTCCGAAGTTAATTTCCCCATAAGAAATAAAGGGAAATGAATTAATCCGTTCCTGACTACCCCAAAAACCCCACATCAAACTAAATTTTTATACCTAATTTACCTAATTCATCTAAATAAACCTACAAAACTGTGTTCCAGTTATTACTTACTTTGCTGTCGAGTGCTGTAGGCGTATGGAAGATGGTGAGGAGGGGGGAGGAGGAGAGGAGTTACTGTTTGGAAGGGGAGTCCCCTTCCATAATCACATCACATAACCCCATGCCTTGTAACACTATGGATACCACTTCTCTTTCTAAATTTTTCAAACCAGCCTCTGCTTGCCTTAAACTCTTTCTTATCTGCATCACTCGTTGCAGGGGTATTCTTTAGAAGGTCTTCGTGCAACACCCTGGCTTTCTCACAAATAATGGCCTCCGAAACACTATCACCCCTCAACTCCTTGTCGTGTATCCAAATTAATAACAACTTTTCCACTTCTTCAAGTATTTGTGGTCTTTGTGCCGTTAATGTTCTTACTCCTTTTGCCACTTTAGCACCCATAATCTTATTTTTCTTCTTAAGTATAGTGCATATTGTTGATGTGGCTTTGTTGTACTGCCTACAAAGTTCAACAACACGTGTACCGTTCTCATGCTTCCGAATGATCTCTTGTTTCTCCTCTATTGTCATCCTCACATGAGCTTTCTGGCCTTTATCCTTACCACTGGCTTTCTTGGGACCCATGGTGAGATATATAATAACAAATTGTATAGACAAATCACCAAAAATCCAACAAAACACTGAAAATCCGCGAGAAGAATTGATGTGGGGGTAGTCACTGAGCGCGAGACAATGGTAAACTGAGGGGCGGCGGGGCGGAGGGGCGACGATTGCCGAACCACCACGCGCTAGGTCGGCCTGTACGCGTATCAACAAACTCGCGTCCCGAAGTAACCCTCGCCTTCTGAGACAAATTTTTGGAGTAAATACTGCTCGCCTTCCGAAAACCTCGCATACAGGGACAATCGCATTCCGAGGTACCACTGTATATGTGTGTGTGTGTATAAAAAAAAAAATTTTAACACTATCGCGTGCTGGGCATGCGCGCCGCCAACTTAGAGGTCACGCCCCCGGCGTGCGAGCAAGCGCACGCCGACACTGAAATGTGTATACTCGTTTCAGCTTTCTCACCTTAATTCTCGTGCTACGTCGTTTATTTTGGTAGCATTGTGTTCACAATTAAATTCCCTGCAGATGTATATGCATATAATGTACAAAAGCTTGGTGTGATTCCCCGCAGGAAAGCCTAAAGTTACCCATTAACGAGTGCCAATTGGCACACCACAACCTAATGTGTATAAGTACTCGTTCAGTTTGATAACATCAATTTTCGTGTTATGTCTTTCATTTTGGTATTAAATTGTTCGCAAAATAAAGGCGCGTATTTTAAAACTAGTCTCATAATAATAGAGCAATAACAGGAATTTTAACAAATATTTTAATTTTGTACTCTCATCACAAAATTATTTATATCTTTCCAGTTTTCTGACATCAATTTTTGTTACATCTTTCATTTTGGTGTCAAATTGTTCGCAATGTAAAAGTGCACATTTTAAAACTAGTCCCAAAATAATAGCACAATAAATAGAATTTCAACAATTATTTTAAAATTTTGACCTAAACAGTATAATCTTTCAAGTGTTTTGACATCAGGTTTCTTGTTACATCTTTCATTTTGGAATCAAATTGTGCGCACTCTAAGGACGCTTATTTTGAAACTATCCCGAAGTCTATCAGATAAAAAATGAGTTTTATACAAATATTTTTGTATTGGACGCAAGCGCTGTCCACAGCTAGGTCTCAAGAGGAGAAAATTGGACCTTGTTTCATTGAATCTCCGATTGCAGTACAAATTATCCAGACTGGACTTGCTCACCTGTTTCACCGATCAAGCATTCAATGATTTGACAAAGCAGGGGATGTGTGGATTTGTTAGGAAACTAAGTCAAACTTCTTAGAACTGATGAAAAGTTGTCTTGTCATGTGATAGGTTGAAAGGAAAATTTTGCTCAGTGATATTAGCCCATACAGCATTGGAAATATTAGGGTATGAATGTACTCTAATGGCTTTAATTACATTTTTATCCATTATCATAATGAATGAAACATTAGGAGAAAAAACAGGCATAGTAATTTTTTTCTTGACAAAAAAGTATTACACAAATGTCCCCTGAAGACATCTCCACTTGCAATAAATTTGTCGTTAAAGTGAATCTGTATCGGTCCTATATAATTGAATTGAGAGTGTACTGTATGTGTGTATTGCTGTATGTATATATGAGTTGGGGTAGGTGGCTGTGTGAGCGCATGTATGTGCAATTTTGTTAGTGTAGTTACACAATGAAAGCTAGGCTTGTAGTTCTTAGACATCCCGGTACTACTGTCATATGACGATTTTGGCATCTACCACCTTCTCGCTTCACATGTTCCAATATAAGTGTGCGTGCGTTTGTATAAAAATATGTACAGTATAGAAATTTATATACTGTATGTGCGTTTATTATGCATTTGTATTTTTTGTATGTATGATTTTCCTATCTAATATTGCTCATATAACTAACTTTGAAATTTTTTATTGCAGGGGCTGGAGGAAGATTGCCAGGTGAGTTTTAATGAAGAAATCATTTAATGATCAGAGTTTTAGAAAATAATGTAGTGTTGTTTGTAAACAAGCAATTGGGTTGAGGCAAGAGTGTAAATATTGCAATATTAGGTGAAAGATTTGAATGTTTGCGCTTGGTACAGGGGAAATTATATGCATATGAAAATATGCTCTATAAGGCTGTGTATGAATAAACATTTTATGAATGTGGTGGAGGGATTTTTCACTTTGCTTCTTCTGTACTGCTTTTCTGAAAGTAATGATGATATGTAAGCCACTGCCATAGTATGTCATAGTTTAGATAGTTTAAAATTGTTTAATAAAAATTTCCCTCATTCCCACTTTGTTGGGGATGTGCTCAATAAAGTCATTGTTATTGTTTTAAGTTTTAGCTGCAACAGGTGCCCAGCACATCAGCTGTAGGATCAGGGAATCTGTATATCTTATTGGAAAGCATAGATAGATTGCAGCATGTTCAATACATTCTATCATATAACATATGGACCTTAAATTATTTTGTTTATTTACTTAGTGCTGGAACTAAGCTTTGCACACCTACCAGTGGTTACTTTGTCTTTCATAGGCATTTATTCTTCATATAAATATGAAAGATGAAAATCTGAGGATTTTATTCTTATATCTTCAAAATATCTTCAGACCCATATTCATCCGTCTGACCCTTAGCTGGAACCTTCTTTTGGGTGTGATGGGTGGTCTTTCTCACCTCTGGAAGAGGTGAGGATTGGACCCATGTCTACTGTCACTGGTCTGGGTTTGGTTTCTTCTCTTTGATCGAGCTTGGTGACTGGTCCTTTATCAACTCTGGTGGGTATTGGGGGTTCAATCTGGGGATCTAGGTAAAGTCTGAGGGATGATTTTCAAGTTAACTGTAATTGATTTCCCTTCATCACTAATATCGTCCAGGTCCATAAAAGTTTTTGCAATTTTGAGTAGGGTCAAATGTTCCTTGGATATGCATCAGATGGTGATGCACCAGCATGGTGTCCATCTTTACTAAAGCCCAGGAAGGAAACTAACACTTTCAGGGTTTATTAGGTATGACTTTTGAACATTTCAGGGCACATCTGGTCTCCAACAGGAAATAGGTTCACCATCAGTCAGTGGCTTGAGGGTGCCAGGAGCAATTTAAGGGTTAATGTTCATGTTCTGTCATATTTTTTATTGAAGCTATGGATGGAAGTGGTTTCATCACCTTCCCTTAATGCATTCAACTTGCTGATCACCTGTTGTGCTTGTCTATCAGTGACTAAGTGCGAGATCTAGCTCTTTCTGCCCCACCTCCTAGTCGTTTATACCTGACGTGTTAAAATACCTCTCTAAATATTTACAGTTTGCATCATATTTTTTCTTTAGAGGGTTTGGAGGACGGCTCTGCCCCGGGTCCCGATGTGGGGAATCCTGGGGTTGGGGAGGTGTCAACCTGGGGGCCTTGGGCCCCCTTCCCTGGATGACTATGATTTGGGTTCGGTTCCGGGTGCCTTTGGATACCTCTGATCTGTCTTTCCAGAGGTTTTCTACTTCCCGTATCTCCGCGAAGGTGGCTCGGGAAGCTCTTGCTGCTTACCTCTTGTGAGACCCGGGTTATGCCTCTGCAATGGATCCGTCCTCACTTGAGTTCGGTTCTTCTTCCCGTTTTTGGGTGCGTTTGGAGGTTCCAGAGTCTTCCTTGGCCGGCAGACTGCCCTTTCTTTTCGTTGGGGGTGTGACATGGGTTCTGTCGGACCCGCACGCTTGATTGGCAGGAAACTTCTACTTTTATGCAGGTTTACCTGAGGGGCGAGTTTGAGCACCTTAATGCGTGCTTGTTCACTCCCGTGCTTTCTCGGGATGTTGGCCTTTTCCAGCTTCACGTGCAGGTTCCTCAGCTTTCGGCTTCGCTGGTTGCGGAAGAGTTGCGCGCCCGTGGGCATTTGGCTTGGGTCTTGCGTTTCTTTTCTCTTCTCGAGCTGTCTTCTGCTTGGCTTGAGAAGGATGTGGGAGCGTTGAGTGAAGGGCCTTCGTCTGGGGCGCTGACTTCGGCAGCTAGGGCATCGGCTGCACTGTTGAAGCTCTTTGCGCTCATCCTGAAGGAAGCGGTGTCTCTGTTTTATGCTTCTCGCCTCATGTGCCGTCAGGCTGTGCTTGCCCTCTCTTTAGAATCCGCTTGGGCCCTGGCTCTTAGGTTTTCGTCTCTCTTTTGTCCATTGCTGCTGTTCCCTTCGGGACCAGTGTCATCTGGTCGGCGCAGTGATTTCCCTGTTCGACGTTTGGGTTCTCGTAAGGGGCGTCAGCCCTTTCGCGGTTCGCCCCATTGACGGGGCGATTCGGGGGGAAGGGAGGGCTCGCTTTGCTTGCTCACTCTTGTCCCCACGATTTGTGGGCCTTTTCGGTTATGTCATCCGGCCTGCGGTGGCGTTGGGCGACTCGTCCTCTTTTGGGGGGTTCGGGGCTAACAAGGCAGGTTTCTTTTGCGCTTTGTCAAGTCGTCTTGGAGTGGGTGTGCTTGGGCATGGTCGAAACGACTGCGTCCCTCATGTGGGTTTCCTGTCTGTTTACAGTGCCGAAACGGGACTGCAGATCTGAGGTTCATTCTGGACTTGTCCCGTCTGAACCCCTAGATTCCTTGCCCCTCCTTTCGGATGACTACTGTCTCAGGTCCGGCTTCTGTTGGAGCCGGGTGCCTGAATGGTGGCCCTGGACCTCATGGATGCCTATTGGCACATTCCTGTTCATCCGAGGTTCAGATAAGTTCAGTTCTACGGAACTTACTGGATCCTGCAGTCCAGGACTTACTGGAATGCAGGATCCAGTAAGTTCAGTAGAACTTCGGTTTCAACTCTTTTGACTATGTCGTAGCTCTGTCGATTAAGGCAGGGTCTAGGATGCTCTTGGATGTAGGTTCGAATCCTCGTCATGGCCCTTGTTGATTTGTTCATTTGATGCATCATGTTATTGTGATTTCTGTGTGTAATGAGTTACACAACCCAGGACAACATGGATTTAGAGCGGGAAGATCCTGTCTAATATTGTGTCGGCCAGAAAAATTATAGGATGGATTACGAGAACTTTCAAATCCAGGGATCCCATCACAATGGTTGTACTCTTAAAGTCACTGTTGTTGTCCTGTCTCGAGTACTGCTCAGTACTCGCTTTCCCCTTCAGAGCAGGAGAGATTACTGAAATTGAGGGAATACAGAGAACATATACGGCACGCATAGACGCGATAAAGCACCTAAATTATTGGGATCCTCTGAAAGCTCTCCAAATGTACTCGCTAGAAAGTAAATGAGAGAGATACCAAATAATATACACATGGAAAATACTGGAAGGCCAGGTCCCTAATCTACACAGTAAAATAACAACATACTGGAGTGAACAATATGGAAGAAAATGCAGAATGGAACCAGTGAAGAGCAGAGGTGCCATAGGCACAATCAGAGAACACTGTATAAACATCAGAGGTCCACGGTTGTTCAACGTCCTCCCAGCGAGCATCAGAAATAATGCCAGAACAACTGTGGACATCTTCAAGAGAAAACTAGACTGTTTTCTAAAAGACGTTCTGGACCAACCAGGCTGTGGTGGGTATGTGGGCCTGCGGGCCGCTGCAAGCAACAGCCTGGTGGACCAAGCTCTAACAAGTCAAGCCTTGCCTCGGGCCGGGCTTGGTGAGTAGAAGAACTCCCAGAACCCCATCAACCAGATATCAACCAGAGGCAGAATGGATGATCACCACCTTGAGGTAGGGGCAATAAGCAACCTGTGAATTTGCACAAGGCGGGAGCGGACTTGAAAGGGAGTAGCCATGGTACAGCTGAGCCCGTGGGGGTTTTCCAGGGCCTGTAGGGTGAATGAGCCCTACAGGAAGCCCGGGCACTGGAGCCAGCTAAGCCGGTTAACCCCGTCAGTGGTTAATCCAACCACAAGCAGCTGATGTAAAGCCTTGGGGACAACAGAGAATCGCAACCACATGCTAGGCATAGCTTAATCAGGTGAAAAGCACAACTCCTCTGCCAAAAAAGGCAAAATAAATGCTGGTAAATGTGAAAGCACACTAAAAACACCCGAAACTCCACAACAGCAAAAAAGCAGTCGGAGAGATCTATCGACCCGCCGTTCGATAGCTGAAAATCTGGCCGCACCAGCTGCAGTGTGCCTCACCAGCCACCGAAAAATCTCCCACCCAGGGCAAGATGGAAAGCCTAATGCCCCTGATGCACCCCAAGGATGAAGACAATCACAAGCAAGGAAGTCCTCTTAACGGGGAGTGATTCCCATACACTCCTGGAAAGACAACCCTCACCACGAAAGGGCAGTACATATGGAGCACCTAGGGAAGGTGGCCCTAGGCCATTGCTGCTCCAGTACAGTACTGAAAAAAATTCCTGGCTGCACATGCACACCTGCTTATAACACCGCCGCAAAGACAAAAACTCCAAAAAAATGGGAACATGGAGCCAAAGCAACAGTGAGTATTTGGCACAGCATCATTCAAAGAACTGACTGGGGAAGGCCTGGCTCACCCAGGCCGGCTTCCCCTTCCCCTTGAAGGGGGGAGGTGCTAACGAGTGAGGGGTTAGTTGGACAAAATTTTGCTTGTTTGCTCTCTTTCTAGGGGAGTTCTTTTTCTCTTTTTGAGGATGTAGGGCTCAATTTTCAACCAGGCAGCGGTTGGTTTTGTTTCACCTAAATTTTTTGGGCCTTCCTTGGTGTATGGCAAATATGATTCACTTTAAATGTAAAGGGTTCATAGGCCATTGCTCCCTGTGCCTTTCTGAGGGGGCCAGGTTCTGGCTCTAGTCTCTAGTAGGCAACAAAGAACTCTGCGACTGATGACACTCAAGTAGTATGGCACTGATCAGTAAGATAGCTTCAGGGTCTAGGGTGAGGCTCCTCTCAGAAAATATAGTGACATCTTGCAGTTGGGACCTGGTTGACCAGACTATCATCCAGGAGGCCTGGTCAGAAACCGAGTCGGGGGAATCTTGACCCTCAGAATCAACGCAAGGTATTTGCAAGGTATCATGGAACAAATAACTGTAACTTCTATGTTATGGTATTGCTGGTCACACAGCAAATGCAAGTCATTTGTATTTTATTAAAGTAATTTAAAAGTCCCCCCAAAATTCTCTTTCGTAGATTAATTTTGTTATAAAGAACCAGCGTTGAATGTAATGAAACGCCATTTTCTAGGTGAGACCCGCAGGCTCCCCGGAGCTATACTGGCTGATGTGTATATATTAGACCGTGGCAACAGTCAATCGAAGGTGTTCTAGGAATCAGAGCCAGAACCTGGGCCCCCCTCAAGAGAGGCACGAGGAGCAATGGCCTAAAGACACCCCCGTGTAATTGGACGCAGTCGTTGTCTGCCTCTACCAGATCAGGCACCCAGAAAGGTAGGAATTCCAAAACAAACTACTGCTGATTAAATAATTGCAAACTGAAAACCGAACTAGCATTAGAACTCCCCAATCAAAATCAAGGAAACTAGTATGACGTCACCACAAACGCCGCACGTCTGTCGGCGCAAACCTCCCCCCCCCTCCCCAAGAGGGGGACGGAGGGGTCTCAGACCTCTGCGCTGGCAACTCTCCCCAGTTCAAAGGCTGAGTATCAAAAACGTGAAAAAAACGCCGACCGGAGGGAGGGAGGGATGCCGGGGAGCCTCCGTTTCTCACCCAGAAAATGGCGTTTCATTACATTCAATGCTGGTTTTTTTCTGTGGAGCCCCCCTTTGACTCCCTGGAGCTACCTAACCAAAGAAAAAGAAAAAAGGGACTTACCCGGGAGGCAGTCACCACTCACTCCTCAACTCGAAGTTGAGACAACTGGCTGCAACCTGCAATCCAAGGCTACACATGCCCGAGAAGGGACAGGAACATTAAGAAGATACTGTGCGGCCAGGACCCTGTTCGACCTCCAAAAGCCCTGTGCCCAAATGTCAACCCAGGACATATGCCCAAAAATAGCAGCCAAAGCCGTGAACTTACGAACGTCGTGGGCACGGGGAATAGACTGCAGGCTGGCTGGACCGAATAATCCTGCGGACGACTTGGGAGACCCATGCCTGGAACAGGGAAGAAGGGAAACCGGAACACCCAAAGCGCGTCCCCTGCCATGGAGGCCGTGGTGCGCAGAGAACGGCGAAGAGCCGCAACCGGACACAAAACATGATGCATCCCCCCGCTGAACCAACCACGCATCAACAACCCAAGGACCCCTTCGGAAAGCAGCAGACTCATTCTTCGCCAGAAAAGAAGAAGGCTGCAGACGAACGAAACGACCACCAGGACCGAAAGAGCAGAAACCCCTCTGCCGGAGGAGAGCATGAAGCTTCCCGACCCGACCCCCCAAAGGCAATGCCAACAAGAAAAGAGCCTTAGAAAAACAGTCCTGAACCGAGGGGGCCACCACAAACCGGAGAGAAGAGAGAAAAGAGAGCATCCGGTTCAACAACCAGGACTGCTCAGGCGGCGCATGAGCAGGCCGGAGGTGAAAAAACACCCAAGAAAGCTTGCAGAATGGAGCAGAAGTGACATCCACCCCGAATGCAAGCTACAGTGGCTTCGCCAGCACCACATGATACGCGGCGACAGTATTTGGCATAAGATGACGGTTCTAAAACAACCAAGAGAGAAAGGACAAAATAACCTAACAGAAATCAAAGACAACTTACGTAGAGACAAAAAATGCTGAAAGAACCACCAGGAAATTTCATACTGCCGTCTAGATGAAACTCACAGATGGGACACCATCAAAGAAGCCACCGGATCACCATACAAGTGGTGATACACCCGTGTCAAAAAGACCAGACGTGAAGAGTGGAGGGGAAAAGATCGAACCAGTCACCTACCGGACTGGACAAATCAACTGAAAGAGGTGGAGCCGCGGGAAGACCCTGGAGTTCGGACATTGAGCAAGAAGCTCCTGAAACCAGGGCTGGGCCGGCCATCAAGGAGCCAATAGGACTACTCTTCCCTGGTAAGTCTCCAACCGAGCCAGGATCCGGAGCAACAACCGGACCGGTGGGAAGAGGTACAGGTAACTCCACCTCTGGGCGCCTATGCATCCGGCAGAGCCAACTGAACGAGTCGGCGTCGACCGTCCATTCCGTGGAAAGGGGAATGAACCGAGACAGGCCGTTCGCCAGGACATTGGATACCCCTTGAACATGAACCGCCAGGAGAGCCAAACCCCAAGAACTCAGCAGACGCGTCACCCGAAGCGACTAGCCCCAAAGAACCAAGGACCACATTGAACCCCCGCGGTTCAAGCAATGAACCACCGGGGAGCAGTCCGAATGGAGCCGGATTGTTGCTCCGCGAGCGACCCGAATCCTCTGAAGCGAATGCCACACAGCCGCGAACTCCCTCGCCATGCTGTGAGCTTGACAGAAGGACGAACCCCACCGACCCTGGCCGGCCTGGTGAGCACTGAAAACAAAACCCCAGCTGAGAGATGGGGCATCTGTGAACACATCGAGCGAGGGCTCGGGGAGGCTCCACGGCACAGAACCCTAAAAAACCCACAGAGGAAGCTGGCAACACAGCAGCTGATGCAAGGCTCCCGGGATCCGAACCCATCGATCGCGAGAGCGGCGGAAGTGACGACTCCGAAGAAACCAGAAAATCCGCCGAAGCCAGATCCGACCCGATGGGTAGACCAGCACGGCGAAGTACAGGCTCCCGCACAGGTACTTGAACAACCAACATGTGACCCGGATGCCCTCCAAAAACAGCCGGAGGCGGGACCGCAGCCATAACAGCGTTGCAAGAGGGAGAGACAAGAAAGCAGTCCGAGAGTCCCACACAATACCCAGCCAAGTTCGAACCTGAGAGGGAACCAAATGGGACTTGCTCCAGTTCACCAAGAACCCTAACCCGGCGAGCTGGGAAAGAACCAAATCCCTGGTGAGCAGACACGCAGACTGGCTGGGAGCCCACACCAGCCTGTCGTCGAGGGTAAGCCAGAACCCAAACCCCTAACAGATGCAAACGGGCCACCACGACCCGGGTAAGGTGTGTGAACACTCGAGGTGCCAGATTCAAGCCGAATGGAAGGCAACGAAAGCGGTAAGCTTGTCGCCCCACGACAAAAGCGAGCCAGTCCCTGAACCCCGGATGAATTGGGATGTGCCAATACGCATCCTGGAAGTTCAAAGACACCACCCAGGCACCCGGTGCCAAAAGCAGCTGGACCTGAGACAGAGTGGTAATTTGAAAGACCCAGGGATTCAGACGAGACAAGTCCAATATGAATCGCAGATCCACACAGTCCTGTTTTGGAACTGAATACAGTCGTGAAACCCACCTGAGGGATGTAGTCTTACCCCCCCCTGAAGGAGGAGCGCCCTAATGCCAATGCCATCGCAAGCAGGAGAAAACGACCCAAAATGCTCATGAATCGTGGGACCAGACGAGATCAAATGGCGTCAATCTCCCCCCTATTGCCCCGTCAATGGGGCAACCGGCAAAATCTGGCACTACTGGTTTATGGGGTACTGGCCCCGAATCTGGCACTACTGGCTTATGACGACTGAAGGCACCCTGGGACCTGGCACGACCCTTCCAGGCAGGACCACCACGTGCCCCCCCCCCCAGAGAACCAACAAGTCCGACATAGGCCGGCAACTAGATGAAGCCGTTTGCAGAAAATGCACCACCACAGACTTTGCAAACAGCAATGGACAAAAAGGTGATGAAAATTTAAGAGCCAGGACCCAAGCCGATTCCAATGAGTGGACGAGCACCGCCTGACGGCACGCGAGACGAGAAGCAAAGAACAGGGACACCGCCTCCCTCAGAATCGGCACAAACAACTTCAACAAGGCAGCCGACGACCGAGCTGCCAAAGCAAACACACCGGACATTGGCTCAGATCCCAGTTCCTGCGTATCCTCACCGAGCCAGTTCGAAGACAGCACCAGCAGAGAAGAGAAATGCAAGACCGAAGCAAAATGCCCACGGGCGCGCAAATTCTCGGCCACCAGGGATGCCGAAAGGGAGGGAACCTGCGCGTGAAGCTGAATCTGACCAACATCACGAGGAAGTATGGGGCGAACAAGCAAGCATTGAGGTGCTTAAATTCGCCCCCTAGATAAACCTGAAGAACTGTAGTCACTTCCTGCCTTTCAAGCGCATGGGTCCGACAGAACGAGTGCCACGCCCCCAACGAAAAGAAAGGGCAGTCCGCTAGCCAGGAAGACTCCGGCACCTTGTAGTGCATCCAGAAGGAAAACAAGGAGCCAAACTCGAAAGAAGAAGGATCCATTACTGAGGCGTAATCTGGGTCTCGCAAGAGGTAAGCCGCAAGGGCTTCCCACACCACCTTTGATGTGATGCGGGAAGCCGAAAACCTCTGGAAGGAGGGGAACTGAGGAACCCAAGGGAACCCAGAACCGAACCCGGGGAGGAGTCGCACCCATATCAAACTCCCCCTGTAACAACATAGGAAAACTCCTATCAAGATAGGAAAACTCCTCCCCCTGAAACAACAAGCCCTGCGCCGAGGGTACCAACACCCAAGCTTCGCCCAAGCACCCCAAGTCAACTCTTCCCCAGCCCCGGGAACCTCAACGTCAGGACCAGGGGCCGAGCTGTCCTCCAAACCCTCTGCCACTGGAGAAAAAGCCAAGTCCGCCGGAAAAGCCGGGATGAAGGGGGCCCACTGGCACAGCCCAAGGGCTCCAGCAGGAGGAGCAGGCTCAAATGCCTCCGCCGCCGATCCAGAAGGAGGCATTCTCCAAAGCTGCCCGAGACTCACCACCAGGCAAACCCTGCCCAAACTCTGAAACCCTCAGATGTTTGGGAGCCGGAAGCAGGTGGGGGGGGGGAGGGGGGGAAGCAGGATGAACCACAGCATGGGAATGACTAGGGGGGTGCAGATGAAACCAAGGTCGAGGAGACTAACGTCCCCAAGTCCGGGTCCCTATAACCACGGCAGGGCAGCTGCGGGGCATCCGGAAAGGCAACCAACCTTGCGCGTTGCAGCAACCTAAACCTTGCATGCAATGCCGAAGCTGCTTGCACCCTAATAACAATCTCGGTGGACTAGGTGAATTGGTGTACAAACAAGGAACACCACTCGCAGTTCTCCGGGTCAAAGGTGTCATTGACCCAACAAGCAGCACGGCGGAAACAAAGACGGTGAGAGTCACCCTGAGTCAAGGGGACAGAGCAACCTTCAAACTCGCAAAAGGTGAGGTGGGACTCTGGGATCTCTTCAATCACACCACTGAGCCGCTAGGGGGTTTCCAGGGCCTTTAGACTAACTGCTAAGGGAAGCCCAGGAAGCCCTTCCCGCCCGAAGGGAAGGCGAGGTACTGCTAACTGGTTATCCCAGAGCTACCAAGCAAACAAACTGAAAGCTGAACTCCTGCAACGTGAAAAGCACGGGGACCTAGTGGAGGGCCACTAAAATCATACAAGTGGTCCTACCGCCACACCTGGCAGACCCCTGCCCGGCAAAACAAAACAAAAATAAAAGAAAAACCCTGCAAAAACACGTCTCCAGGTGAACAGAACCAGTTGCTGTGCGTATATCAGGCAGCTGCACAGTACCTATCGCCCCTGCCAGTGACGAAACTACCTCCTACCCAAGGGAATACAGGAACAAGAACCACCCCAGCAGAACCCCCAAGGGCGGGCAATCACCGAGCAGCAACAGAACCACGCGGAGGTAGTTCCCGAACGGCTCGGGGAAGATAACCCTGAAGCCGCAAGGGCAGTACTTACAGGGCACCCAGGGAAGGCAGCCCTAGATGCATGCAGCCCCAGTACTCTTGTATCACTCCTGGCTTGCATGATACCAAAAAAGAACACCACCACTGCACTGCAGCACTGCTCAAAGGATGGAGCCAGAGTTGATCGACCGTTCGCCCTCACAACAGCTTGTGAACTGGGGAGAGTTGCCGGCGCGGAGGTCTGGGACCCCTCCATTCCCCTCCCTGGGAGGGGGGGTGTGCAGATGGATGCGCGGCGTTTGTGGTGACGTCATACTGGTTTCCTTGGTTTTGAGTGGGAGTTCTGTTGCTAGTTTTGCTTTTGGTTTGCAATTATTTAATCAGCAGTAGTTTGTTTTTTAATTCCTACCTTTCTGGGTGCCTGACCTGGTAGATGGCAGACAAAGACTGCTTCCAATTATGCAGGGGTGTCTTTAGGCCATTGCTCCTCGTGCCTCTCTTGAGGGGGGCCATGTTCTAGCTCTGGTCCCCTGTAGGTCTAGAACTCCTTCGATTGACTGTTGCTACGATCTAATATATACACATCAGCCCGGTATAGCTCCGGGGAGCTGAAGGGGCTCTCCACAGAAATTGCTCCAATATTTAGCAATAGTCCATGTAGCAATACTTATCATATAAGGCTAATCATATTATTAGTTTTATGGATGTCCTATTTAAATATATTTTGTCTATCTTATAAGGCTAACCATATCATCTTACTTTGTTTAATGGAAATCTTTTTAGAGTATTTTTACCCATTTTGGAATATATATACAGTACTTTGTTTAAAACTATCCTTTTCCTTATTTCTTGGTTATGGGGTGTGTAGTGAATAGTAGGCATGAGCAGGTGGGTGTGTGATAGGTGTGGTGCGTGGTGCTTGCAGGTGGCAGTGTTAGTGCTGAGGACCGGCCGGGTGAGAGTGGTGAGGTCGCTATCTCCTTATCCATGGCTACAGGAGGCTCGGGGGTCACTACTACGGTCACAACCCCATCTGCAGTGGCTGGGGCAGTCTCAAGTGGTGGTATCTCAGGAGCAGCAGCAGGAGGGGGAGGCTCCACTGCTGCCTCTCTCTTAGGATCAGGAACACCTTCCACACCAGTCAATCTTCCAGCTGTTCTTCAAGACCGACCTCACTCTGGCCGTGGTCGTGTGCCGCCTCCAGTTCCTCCTCGCTCACCTCGAGGTGGAGCTTCTCAGGCCACCCCTACCTCTTCTTCATTCTTACTTTCTCGAGGTGGAGTTACTTACCTCACTTTGCCCCCAAGCCCTCGTTTTGCTGGAAGCAGCCCTCGTTTTTCGCATCTGTGTAGTCCTAGTATTGGCATGACTGGATATAACATCTGGCATGCAGACAGTATGTGTAGATTAGATAAAAATTGCATGATGCCAATGCTGCATGCTCCTCCATGTGAAAGACAACATCAGGTATGGCAACTTCCAACCAAAGATGTATTGGCTTTATCCCCCATGCATTCAGATGGAGCCACACATGATGAAACACCACAGAAGCGAACTTTTCGTAGTTCCAGTGCTGAAGCTGCAATTCATGCTATGCGTGGAATGTGGGATGTAATTATGACAGCATCCCGACCAGGCACTCCCCTTAGTGTATCTTCCCACCATCCTTCTGATGAGATCCCTAACCCTTCTTCACATGATTCCCACCTCCAGTCATACAAACCTTCCTGTGAAATCTGCCAACATTCTGTTGATCAAAATAAATATGAATTTGTATTACCAAATACCCACATTACATCCACCAGTGATTCTCCACCATCCCATTCTGTGGTACAAGAAAGCTCACCAAGTTTAGTGAGCTCCAGTCCTAAACACAGCTTTTCAAAACATTCTCAGAATGCTGAGCAAGACGCATCTCATCATTGTTCTCCACTTGCCAGACAGCGAAAGTTTGGTCAAGCATCTTCAGCTTCACCATCGTCATCCTTGTCAAGGCTACCTGATGATATATTAACCAGAACAGGTACAAATACTAAAGGAGCAATTTTCAAGTCCCCTTCACCTCAAGAAAAACATATTACATCCATGGATTCTTCACAAGAGAGTGAGGTATGGGGCAGAAAATATTGGGGTGGAGCTCAAGAATTCACACCTTATAATGACTCCGATGTTACTAGACATTTTTGTGAAAATACACTACCTCTCACAAGAAAGTCTTTTGCAGGCAGAGAGACTCTTCAATTGCATGAGGATAACCGTAAGAGATATTCTGTGGTAGATAGACCATCAGCTAGTGAGGAAGCATATATTGAACATGCTCTTGCTATGTATTTAACAAGATCAAGGTCTCCCTCTCCTCTTAAAGATCAATCCAGTTCACCATTTGGGAACCCTGATTCTCCTTATTACGGAGAATCGTTTCCTCACACAAGTTCATGTTCCTATACTCCTCCATCGGGGCATCTGTTATCTGTGCAAATTTGCACGGCTGCCAATGCAGACTTGTGCCATAATTCTTCTTTAAGCCCTGAAATACATTGCATGTCCTCTCCAAGCCTATTAAAAGATTCAAACAGATGCCACATATCCCAACAAGATGATTGGCATCAGTCAAGCCCAGTCTTGCAAAGAACATTTCTTACAGAAATCTAATTTAGTTCTTAATTTATTAATTATTTCTTTTTGCATGCCAATATCCATATTTGTGTTATGCATGACTAACATTATGACGGCTTTTGATCTAATGCATCACATTGTATCCTGCTGTTATGTTGCAGTTTTTGTTCATGTAGCTAGAATTATTATGTAAGCAATCTACTATTCTTTTGTGAGTTGCATTTCTTGTGGCTTTCAAATGTTTTTGTTTGCAATTTTATTTATTTAGTTATTTTTTGTATGTAGGATATTAGAAAATGTAATGGCACATATAAAGTAACCTTGAGTTAGATATTTATTATAATTAAGATTTATTGTAATGATAAATTAATATTGTATCAGACTTAGGAAAGTATAAAATGGCTAAGCAGTTAATGTAGGAATTAAATTCTTCTTTTGAAATTAATATTTTCTCCCTCTTTTGCTTGTCTGCATTTTCTGTGGGGAGCCCCGTCGGCTCCCTGAAGCTATCCGAACTGATATGTGCTATATTAGTTTGGAGTCATCAGTCACAGGAGTCCTTATGCCTACCAGGGACCACGAGCCAGAACCTGGTTCCCTCAGAGAGGCGCAGGGAGCAATGGCCTATGAGCACTTTACATTTAAAGTATGTCATAATTGCCATCGACCAGGGAAGGTCACAGAAAGGTAGGTGAATCAAAACAGACCACTGTCTGGTTAGCCTGTGCAATCTACATCCCAAAAGATCAAAATAACTCTCCTAGAAAGAAACCAAACAAGCAACCCTTCATGTGACTAGCACTTACGCTTGTTAGCGTTATGAAGGGGAAGCCAGCTCACTGGAGCCAGCAGCCCACCACTCCAGTTCTTTAAATGATGTGCTGGTGGTCACTTCAGTCACCTCTGGCCTCAAGTTCTTGTTCTGGATTTTTGCCCTGTGTGGCTGTACCAGCTGTGTGTTGGTGTGGTGGCCAGATGTCTTAGTATACAAGAGCAGCATGTGCTAAGGGTGACCTTCCCTAGGTGCTCTGTGAGTACTTCCCTTGCATGTCAGGGTTATCTTCACTGGGGCATTCGGGAATCACTCTCCGTTTGAGGCCTTCTTCGCTTGTTGTTTTCGCCCTTGGGGTACGCCTGGAGTCTAGGGCTTTCTGTCTTGGCCCAGGTAGGGGAGGGTTATTGGTTGGGTTGGGCGCACTGTGGCTGTTAGGTTTATTTGGTTCATCATACATTTATTGCACGTTATTATTTGATGTTTTTGGTACCCCTGCTCTTCTCTCCTCTCAGATCAGCGGTTTCATTGTTTACATTTTTAGCAAGTATTAAAAGTTGCCGCAGTTAAAGCAGTTAAAGTTGCCGTGACTAATGCATTTCCCTCATCACTGCTGAGGTGTCGTCTGCAGTTTTGATAAGTTTGCACTTGCCTTGTACTCTTCTAGTTGTGCTTGTGAGAGTTGCGCTTCATCACTTTGGGCCCGCCCCTCACCCGTCATTCTATTGGTGTGCACATTCTTGAGCTTCTTCAGCTCCTTAGTTTCTATGTTTGCAGCCTTCACCTCATCACTGCCTCCTGCATTCCTTTTCCTTACTACTGTGTCTCAGGACAAGTTCTTTTTCATGTTTCTGTGGCTTCTTTAGGTACTCAGTTACCACCTGTGTTCTGTTATGGGTGTACCAATAGTATTGATTCATCCATCTTTTTCTACCCTGTCCATTCCCTGAGGACTTGTGGGTGATGGTAATGTCTCCCGCTCGTGTGATCCCAGGGCAGTCTCATCTTGTGTACGAGACTGGGGTACTTCTGTGTATTATTATCCAAGTTTTATGTTCACGGGGCCATTTTGTCTTGTATATGAGACTGGAATACTTCTGTATATTATTACCTCTTGTGTGATAATAATACACAGTCTTGTGTTCACGACTGTGGTCTTGGCTGGTTTTCACTATTTCATTATGGGCACTGATTTTTTGCTTAGCGACCTTGTGCTGTATGCTTGTCTGGCTCCCAAGCTTACGGCCCTTGGTATCCTGTCCGTATTACGACTGTTTTAGCCGTGGGGCTCCTTTTATTAAAAAAAATAACATTGTGCATTTTTATCCACCAAAAAATGCAGTAGGTAGGGCTCCCCACAGGTTCGTTTCCAGTTGCCCTAGGGTTACTCGAATTCATCTTTTTGAAGGTTTGCTTCGTCTCGGCTTCCCCTTTTAGGGGTTCAGGAGGCCCTTGTGGTGTTCCTCCTGCGAGACCTCTATTTATGCCTCTGTGTTGGATCCGATTTTGTTTGAGTTTGGTTCCTCTTACACTGCTCGGGTGCGTTTCAAGGTTCCTGTTTCTTCTTGGCTGGTAGACTGCCTTGACAATTGGTTGGTGTAGGCTCCCTGCTGATCTGCTTGCTGGGGTTTTGATTCTTTCCCAGCTTGCAGGATTAGGGTTCCTGATAACTTGGCTGAAGTCCCAGTTTGTTCCGTCCCAGATTCAGGCTTAGGTGGGCCTAGTGTTGGGTTCTCAAACTGCATCCATTTCTCTCCCTCCTGCGGCTTTGCTCAGCTTGTGGTCCTGCTGTTAGCTGTTTTTGAGGGGCACCCTGGACCCTCAGCTGCTTGAGCAATCGCCATTTGGGAGCCTGAACTTTCCCCTGGTGGTTTATCCACTGGGGTGCGTTTGGCCTTACAGGCTGTTCTGGTATCTTCGGAGTGGCTTGTTTTGCCGCTCTTGCAATTGCTGGGTTCGTTCTCCAGTGTCCTGGCATTGGTTGCTTTGTCGCCAGCTTCATCTTTGAGTTTTTGGGGTTCGTTGCCATGGCGTTTTCCTCTTCCCTTGCTCGATGTGTTCATGGTCGCCTCGTCTCTCGGTTGGGGCTTTGTGACCAGTGCTGGCCAGTCCGGCCAGGGTCATTGGGGGCTGTCCTTAAGTCGGGGCTCACAGCATGATGCAGGAGTTGGGGTGGATTTGGCTCTCTTGGGGCTTGGTGATCAGACTCCATTCAGACTGCTTCCCCGAGGTTCGTTGTCTCAACTTCTGGGGGTCCTTCGGTCCATGGCTCTTTTGGTGCTGGTCACTTGGGGTAACTCTTCTGCTGAGTTTTCAAGGTTTAACTCTTAACACTGTTCACATACAGGGAGTGTCCAATGCTCTGGCAGACGGCCTATAGTGCTTCATTCCTCTTTCCACGGAGTGGACGGTTGACAGCGCCTCCTTCCTTTGGCTTTGCTGGACATATGGATACCCGGAGGTGGACCTCTTCGCGTCGACTTGGTTTCGGAATCTTCCATTGTATGTGGCGTTAATCCCCAACTGCAAGGCTGTCACTTTTTGGCAGGACTGGTCGAGGTTGGGGGTTCCTGTACCTCTTTTTCCCGGTCCAGCTGTTGCTCCAGGTCCTAGCTTGCTTGGAATCCTATCAGGATTGATTCTCCTGGTTCCATAGTGGCTGGCTTAGCCTTGGTTTCAGGTACTGCTTGCTCCATGTCTGAACCCGAGCATTTATTCGCAGCTCCGCCTCTTCCATTAGAACGGGCCAGTGAGGCACCTCACTGGTTCACCTTACTGCTCCGCACCATGCATCTGGTCTCTTTAATGTGTGTGTGTGTGTGTATTGCCATTTATATGGTGATCAGGTGTTTTTTTTAGGATGTCCCACCTGCTGTCTTCTTCCCTAGGGTATGTAGTTTCTTGGCAGACTTTCTTTCTCTTCAAAGGTTTTCGTCGATTTTGGATCTGTTTGTTTGGGCTTTTTCTGGATCGGCATCTCATGCCTAATACAGTACTGTTGTTATTGCGGGGCGTTGGCGGAGCCGTTCCAGCTTTCATTCCGGGTGGATGTGGCTTCTGCTTCGTTCCACAAGCTTTCATGAGCATTTTTTCACCTCTGTCCTGCTCATGCACTGCCTGAGCTTTCTTGGTCTTTAGTTCGTGTTTTTCTTTCCTTTCTTCTCCTCGCTTTGTTGTGGCCCATTCGGTTAGGGATTGCTTTTGGAAGGCCTTGTTTTTGTTGTCCTTGACCTCTGGGGGTTAGGTTGGGGAGCCTCATGCTATCTTCCGACACCAGAGGTTCTGTTCATTTGTTCCAGATGGTTGTTATGTTCCTTTGCTGCCTTCTTCTTCTTTGCTGGTGTAGATTGAGACAGTTGGCTTCCGGAGGGTCAGGTGGTTGTGGATGCTTGGTTGGTTAGGCTGGGGGCGCATCACGTGTTGTGTCCGGTGGTGGCCATGCCACGCCACCTGCACCAAACCAGTGGCCCACGCTGTGGGCCACTGGTTTGGTGCCGGTGGACACTCTTTGGATGCTTTCGGTTTCCCTGTTCCCTGTTCCAGGGCTCATGTGTCTCAGGTTGTCCAGTGTCAAGTCCAGCCAGCTTGCAGTCTGCCCTCATATCCATGCCATTCATATGCTGCTCTTGTAGCTGCTTTGGAACATGTCTTGGGTAGACATTCGGGCATGGGAGTTTCGGAGGTCGAACGTGGTCCTAGCCACCAAGCATCTGGTGAATGTTCCGGTTTCTTCCTGGCCGTGTGTGGCTTTGGGGAGCCTGTCACAGCCGTATGTCTGTTCTTTGTCTAGAAACCTGCAGTGCTGCTGCCTCCCGGGGAAGTCCCTCGTTTTACTTATTTTTGGGTAGTTAGCTTCATGGAGCTGACGTGGCTCCCCTACAGAAAACCAGTGTTGAATGTAATGAAACATCATTTTCTGGGCGAGTCCTTGAGGCTCCCTTACACTTTCCCTTCCTCCGGTCGGTGGTTTTTCATCATTCAAGAAATTGAGTGGTGGGCTGCCAGCTTTTCCTTCCCCTATGGGAGAGGGGTAGCACTAACGAGTGGAAGTGCTAGTTGCAGGAAGGGCTGCTTGTTTGGTTTCTTTCTTGAGGAGTTATTTTGATCTTTTGGGATGTAGATTGCACAGGTTAACCAGACAGGGGTCTATTTTGATTTCCCTACCTTTCTGGGTTCTTCCCTGGTCAATGGCAATTATGACCTACTTTAAATGTAAAGTGCTCATAAGCCATTGCCCCTGCACCTGTCTGAGGGAGCCAGGTTCTGGCTCATGGTTCCTGTAAGGCATAGAAACTCCTGAACTCCTGTGACTGATGACCCAAACTAATATAGCACGCATCAGTTCGGATAGCTTAAGGGAGCCTCCGAGGCTTCACCCCAGAAAGTGGCGTTTCATTACATTCAACGCTGGTTTTATAGCAGCCTGTAGCAATTTGTTCCCTAATATCTGGCTATTTCTGGGACTCGTAGGTAGTGGCCGAGGTGTAGTTACTGTGAGTGGTGGAGGGAGCTCATCAAGCCATCCACCTTTAAGCTCCACTCCCCCACCTCCATGGGATGCTACTTCTGGTGCATCTGGTAGCACAGTGGTCAGCACCTCATCTCCTCGGTTCCAAGTGAGGTCATCACATACGCACGTCACCACTGTTGCCATCCAAGAGGATCGAACTGATGTTGTCAGGTAAGTGTGCTTTCAATTGCTTTACATAATTATTGTGGTATGATGCTTCACATTTTCTTTCCTAATGCTTACATTGACTGTTGCAACATTGTTTGAAAATTATCAAACAGTTTCCAGTCATGTTTTCAATTTCTCAGATTTGTGAAGTCTGTAGTGCAGTGACTGCAAGATAATATGTTTTATTAAGTTATTTTGAGTGGTGGTCATTGGCAGATACAGTATGTATTAACTAGATGTTTATTTGAAATTATATATTACAATTTTATAGTTGATTGCTGTCTTGCCCATTTTAAAGATAACTGAACTTGATAGAATTTACCTGTTTATATATGAGTACCTTGTACAAAAGTTATTGTATCATGTTGCAGTACAATAACACTTAATATTTAGGTGCAATATGAAGATAGGCCATTTTCAAGTACACACAAGAAATGGAAATTCATTCACGAACATCACATTGTATATATTTTGATATGGCTTATATGAAAATAATTAAGTATTCCACATAATGAAACCTTAATTTTCATTGAATTAATTATGGTGTGAATTTATGATTATTTTAGATTTGCAAATTTTTAGTTTGGTAGATGTATTGTTTTTTATTTATAGAACTGTAGTTGTTTACTATTCTTATACTGTACCTAATAACCATATTATTGTATCTTGTCACATGTAATTAGTTAACTTTGAATAGACAATAAAAATTTAACTTATAAAGTTTTGATAAATACTATTATAGTTCTGATGCTTTGTGTCTCTGGGCACTCACTTTTTTAATAGTTGCCACACTGCTCTTCCTAGTGGTTGTCTCAATCAGCTTGTCAATGAGGGTACTACACAGCATCCTAAATAGGTCATCTCACAGCTCCCTCGTATAGGTCATCTCGCAGCTCCCTCGTATAGGTCATCTCGCAGCTCCCTCGTATAGGTCATCTCGCAGCTCCCTCGTATAGGTCATCTCGCAGCTCCCTCGTATAGGTCATCTCGCAGCTCCCTCGTATAGGTCATCTCGCAGCTCCCTCGTATAGGTCATCTCGCAGCTCCCTCGTATACGTCATCTCACAGCTCCCTCGTATACGTCATCTCACAGCTCCCTCGTATACGTCATCTCACAGCTCCCTCGTATACGTCATCTCACAGCTCCCTCGTATACGTCATCTCACAGCTCCCTCGTACACAACTCTCGGTCAGTAGCTGTGAAAGTAGGTCAACTCTCTCGGCTCCTCCCAGAGATTGCTACACTTAGCAGTCCAGAGGTTGCCTCACACAGCTACCCCAATAGATTCCCATACACATCGCTGTTCATAGGTTGCCATACACCGTTCCCTTCAGAAAATGTCCTATAGAATGCCAACATCTCAACAGTCATTTGGCTTAAGTTGGCCAAGGTAGCACTACCTTGGGCGGTGTTAATGAGAGAACCTCTTTCTGCCATTTCTGACTATTTTCCCTTGCATATGCCTTCACTGCAGTATCATTTGATGCTCTGCAACACTTTATTCACCTCCACTTTGTTCTTTCAGTTAATGTTGTTTCTTGATGTCTCATATTTTCCATTGTGTCTTACTCTTTTCCTGTTGCTTCAATTCAACTCTCTTGGCTACGTTTGCAGAGTGCAGTATACATTCTTTCCAGATATTTGGATATATTTCTATATACAATTTTTTTTTGCTTTTAAGTGCAAAGTAAAATACGTCAAACACAGCTTTTCCATGTGCAATAAATCCATAATTGGAATAATTAAATACTGTATATTAATTTTCCTTAATGGTGCCTTTGTCTTTTAACTTTTTCTTTCCTTCTTTTTTCACTTGTCTATTCTCCGAGACTGTTCTTGCTTCTTTGTCATTTTTTGTTTGTTTATGCAAATAATTTGCAGATGTCCTTCATGTTGACATTTGCAAGCAAGTCACAACTGTCATGTAAGCGAGTCACTATTTAGAATTCTATTAAATATTTCTGATGTTCTTTCAATAGTTTTAAATACCTGCTGGTATCTCAAATGTCAGATGATACTGCAGAAAATGACCCTCTGAAGAAAAATGAACTCCTATTGGAAACAAAGCATCATGGGTATAGATATAGATACACTAACATATGCATATATCGTTGCTGTACTTAAATATCTTAAATACAACACATTTGGATCTTTGAACTTAAAATCTCTATGGAATAAATGCATATGTTGACAAATTTATAATTATGCCAATATAATTTGTTTAATTAAATATGGGGGTTATTGTGCAGCTTCTCCAAATGAGCCCTTGGTTAAATTTTCCAGTGTACTCTATATAGATAAGTTAGAAATTTAAGCCTATAGTATGTGTAATACAGTTTGTAATGTAGTTTCAGAATCTGCTCCAGTAGACATAGGTACTCTATATGTATTTTATTGTAAGTGATTATTCAGTTGAGGTAATAATTAGTAAAATGCTTCCCTACTGCCTTTCTGCATGTTTGCAGCAGTACCAGATGGCTCACAGTGTTGATTATCTTTTGTGAGAATTCCTTAGCGTGTTCATATACCTTTCACACACTTTTATTGAATAAGCTCGAAGGATGCTTAGTGTATGTGCTTATAAAAAACTTTGCTTTCATTAAGCAAATACCAGTCAGTAGTTTCCAGAAAACTGAAAGCATTGTGCATATTCTCTTATTGATTTCAGCTGTATGTCCAAAATGTCTTTTTCTCCAAACATGTAGGTAATATGTCAACCAAATTTGTACATATTTTTGGTAAGGCTGTTGATGTTTGGATTATTAATTGAAGAATAATAATATGGCACAATACTTTTGATTTAGTTTTAAATTGTCGGGGACCTCCACTTAACATTATGAGGTGCCCCTGGGTCAGACACTGACTTTTCCTAGGATGCAAGCCACAAGAGTTGCCTAAATCTCGGGTACCTATTTATTGCTAGGTGAACAGAGGCATCATATGAAAGGAAATGTATCCAACCTTTTCTGTCCTGCCACAAGAATCGAACCCTTAACCCCTTGGTTGTAAGCTGAGGACAAAGCTAATTTTCCAAATTAATGATGGGGAATTTACACAAGATAGTTTTAAAATTAGCATAACCTCAGGATAAAGTTTTTCAGCTTTTAAATTAATTTCCTTTTTTTTTAACATAAGGTTAAAAGCAGTGAACAGGGAGAAAGTGAACTAGTGAATGTTTACATTACTCCATCCTCCAAAAATTATAGTACTGTACCTAAAGCAACTATTAGTCAAATGCACAAAAATGGACTGTTGTTCCCAAAATAATAAAGTTGCTCGTAACAGTTCATAAACATGTAAATAATTATATGTAATATGTGTAAACACTGATGATGGTAAAAACTCGGCATTGAATGTAATGAAATGCCTTATTCTGGTACAGCCCCTTGGTTTCCTGTAGCTATCTCACTGAAATTGCTTCAATCTACCAGTCACATCAGTTGCATGAGTTCATTTGGCCTGGCCCCATCATATGAGGCACAGAGACCAAATGACATTCCATCATTTAACTGGGAAAGCATCCAGAATGTCAGTGAAGCTTACATCACAAAAAGCATCTCAAGACTCAGAAACCAATAGAATGCCAAGTAATTCCCTAAGCATAACAAAATAAATGACAAGAAATCATTCAAAACTTGCTAGAACCTAAAATAACCAAATGCTGCCACAAGGCATCACGGCATTCAGTCCAGCATCAACTATCATATCAGTTTAGGAGCAGAAAAGCACCTCCACAAACCGATAAACATGGAAGGAAAGAAGGGAGGGAGAGAGGGAACCACCGGGGCTGTATAAGACCTGGAACACTACTGTCCAGCTGGACAATACCGAATGAATTGAGTAGGGAAGATTGCTAAATGCAGAAACCAGGCCAGCTGGTGGTGGCATTTGTTACTATGAGTACCATGCTAATTTTGAATGTTTTCCTGTTCTGTGTGAATTGTTTGCAAAGTTGTTTGGTAATTTCAATTCTTGGGTCTTTGTTAATCCTCCAATTGTCTATAAAGTTCCATTAACTTTCTGGATGCTTTCCCATTGTGGTGGCAAGTAGTCACTTGCTCTCTGTGAGGGGGAGGAGGGCAAGTTTTCGCTCTGGTCCCCCAGTAGGCCTAACAGAACGCTTGCGTCTGATGTGACCAATTTGAATGGAGGAACTACATCACCGGCTGGTGCTGCAGGAAGTGAGCCTTCACTTTTAATGAGGAGGATCTTGAGGCTTTGATAATATGACTTGTGCTAAAATCCAGACTTTTCCGATGACACGGGTTTAGTTTGTTCTTCCTACATTTACTTGTTTCCTCCTTGCCTATGCCTCTGACAAGGTTTCCTAAATGGCCTTGAAATGGGGTGCATGTGGTTCCTGAAGTATTGGTGTAAGATCCTCTGAATAAGGATTCCTTGGTGGGTGTTGCAGTTGTTGGAGCCTAGTCACTCCCTATGGGGTTCATCCATTTTGTTTGTGGGATGATTTGAGGTCATTCCTTCGGGAGGGGGCCGAGTCTCGATAGTGAGCACTTCTTCTCCCATTCTATCCTTTCCTTGGGATTTGACAGTTTTGTACTCCATCAGTGACCCTTCTCTTGATGAGAGGAGTTTCCAGAGTTGAACAGGAGTCTTCCTGTTTCAGTGTGACTTACTCAGGTTCTAACTCGGAAACCAAGACATTACTTTGAAATGGACCCAAATACATTCAAGTTTGGCTGCATGGATGCTTCCTGGATATGATGGGAGGTTCAAGTTCTTCCTGATGGACAGGAAGATTGGGATCTTTCTGATCCCAATCTTTGGTGTGTTGAAGGTTTCTCTTAATGTGCTTAATGGTGATTATTGGGTCTTTCCTCTTCGAGTGATGTAGGTTTGTGGTAGCTTCACATCCAGGTTCCCAAATTATCAGTGGCTAAAGACTACAAGGTTCAAACTCGGGAGAGTTTATAAGCTATCGGGAAAATTTTCAGTACAGATAGTTACAGTATAGGTATGGAGTTCCCTTAAATCCTTAATTCCCTTAATAGTCAGGAAGAGTAGTAAATTCCAGTTTGGCAGTAGTATGCTGTTTCCGGAACTTTCCTTTTTAACACTGCTCATAGCCCAGTTGATAAAGCTATGGCCTCACACGCGTGGGGGTCCACAGTTTGAGACCAGTACAGCCCAGGTGAATGGAATGGATTCCCTTACTTTTGGCTCCTTTTCTCCTTGTATGCAATATCTGCAACAGATGCCTTGCTACAGGAACCCACTTAAATGCTTTCTTCACTGTTCATTTTCTATGCTATTCTTTCTTTCAGGGGTGGTGGAATGGGCACTAACTCTAGCAGGAGCTTTTTGTTAAACCTTGTGCAGGCAGTTCCTGTTCTCTGTTGGTGTGTACTTTTTGGTTCCTCATGTTTCTGGATTCTACATTCAGTGTGTGTTTAATGTCCTACATCTGAGTAACATCATCTTTGCCTTTTTATGCCGCTTTCTTTCCTTATGGCAGAATACTTATGGACACTTTTATCTTGACTTAGAATTGGTGGGACTTCTTTTACTTTGTTCTGGTTCAGCTCCTCCTCTGTGTTGGTAAGATTGTATACATTTCTATGAGGAGCCCCGTCGGCTCCCTGGAGTTATCGAACTGATATATGCCATATTAGTCTGGGGCTTCAGTCACATGGAGTTCTGCCTACAGGAAACCATGAGCCAGAACCTAGTTCCCTCAGAGAAGTGCAGGGAGCAATGGCCTATGAAAACTCTACTCTTCGAGAGTATATTCATCTCTGCCATCGACCGGGAAAGGCACCCAGAAAGGTTGGCATCCCAAAACAAACCCCAACTGGTAGAACATTGCAACCCAAGACCAAACAGAATCCATGAACTCCCCCACACGAAAAACAATGCTGCAAGCAAAACATCAGCAAACCGACGGATCGTTTGTTCATGCTGCTGCCCTTCCCCCCATCCGGGAGGGGGAGGGTGGAGGGGGGGCCCCTGCTCCTTTCCCCCCCCCCCCCCCAGTTCGTTGACTGAAGCCAACTGAGGCCGACAGTTACTTCTGGCCTCAATCTCCTATCAAGATTTTGCCCTTGCAGTTGTGCCTGCTTGTGCCATACTGCCAGGAGAAAGCTGTACTTCGGACTGCATGCACTTAGGGTTATCTTCCCTAGGCACCCTGTAAGTACTGTACTTCCTCTGGATCTCACATTTCTCTTCCCTGGGACTTTTGGGGTCTCACTCCTATAGGGATTGCTGTCGATTGACATTGACTTCGCCCTTGGGGTCAGCGGGGGGTCTTGGTGCTTTTGTTTGGCCCTGGGTAGGGAGTGTTCGTTGCAGGATTGGGGTGCACAATGCTTGCGTAGCTCGCATAACAGTGGCAGCTGTGTCCCTCTCTGCCCTCCTATTGTTAGGTACTTTTTTTTTCACACCAGTGCCTGGGCTCCCTATGGGAACACCCCCCCCCCCCCCCCCCTGCGAATCCTGGAAATCCCCTTGGGGCTCGGTGCGATTATGGATGTGTTTTCTGAGTTCCCTTTTTATGCTGGTTTGAAGGTTGTTCATTGTACTTTTCTCAGGGTGATGATCATCTGTTTTGCCTCCATCATGCTGCTTGTTAGTTCAGTAACAATTTCGACTGGGAGTCATGCGAGACTTGTTCCCTGCTCATTCTCCAGTTTACCCATTCTTCTTCGGAAGTTCTTAGGGGGTCAAGCAGGTGTAGTGTTGCATGGTAGGTTTTTGTTATTGCAACTCGCTAGGTTGGTTGCTGGCTCAGATACCCCGAGGCTGCTCTGTTTTGGTTTTAGGGACCTGGACTTGGGAGTGTTGGTCGCTTTGACCTTGGTTTCGTCCACGCCCCAGAGTCCTTCCTTTGTTGGCGTGGTCCTGCTCCTTTCCCCCCTGCTGTCAGCTCCCAAATGTCTTAGGGCTTCGGAGTCGTCAGGACTCGGAGTCGGAGCAGGATTTAGTTGGGACTGAGACTCGGGTGGCTCTGGGGGCTGCCCCATTCGATGCGTGGATGGAGGCATTTGAGCCTGATCCTCCTGTTGAGGCTTCTGGGTTTTTCCAGCAGACCCCCACTTCTTTGCTGCCTTTCCCTTGGGCTCTGCTTTTTCTTCAATGGTGGAGGGCATGGAGGACGACTTTGCCCCGGGGCCTGGGTTCGAGACCTCTGGGGTTGGGGAGTAGTCGGCTTGGAGATCTTGGGCCCTGTTCGTTCCTGCCTGGGCCTTGGTGCTCTGGGGCAGGGTTTGCTTTGGCAGGGTTTGTGGTTTTAGTATCACATCTTCCCTGTGCGAGTTTAATTTGAGTTCACCCCCCCCCCCTCCCAGGTTTGTTTCAAGGTTCCTTTGGGTTGTGCGGCTTCGTCCTTCCGGAGGTTTTTCACTTCTCGGATACCTCCTGCGAAGGTTCGAGAGGCTCTTTATACATACCTCCTGCGAGACCCGGACTTTGCCTCTGTGATGGATCTTGTCTCACATTGTAAAATCACTCTGGGATTTGAGTTCGGAACCTCGTCCCCGTATTGGATGTGTTATGAGGTTCTGGGATCTTCCTGTCTGGCAAACTGCCCTTTTTTTTCTCTTAGAGCATGGTACAATTTTTGTCATACCCGCACGCTGGATTGGTGGGAGGTTTCCACTGTTACAGGGTTTACTTAGGGGGGGGGGGGGCTTTTGTGCACCTCATTGCGTGCCTTTATGCCCCTGTGTTTTCTCGTGAGGTTGGCTTGCTCCAGTTGCACACTCAGGTTCTCTCCCTTTCAGCTGTTTTGGTTGCAGAGGATCTTCGCGCTCGTGGGCATCTGGTCTCGATCTTGCGCCTTTTTTCCCTTTTCGAGTTGTCCTTGGACTGGCTTGTGGAGGCGTTGAGTGCCAGGCAGTTGTCTGGAGTGTTGGCATCGGCTGCTTGGGTGTCAGCAGCGAAACTGAAACTGTTTGCGCCCATCCTCCGGGAAGCAGTGTGTCTCTGTTGTTTGCCTCTCGCCTCGTATGTCGGCAGGCCATCTTCGGTCTCTTTTGGCTCTGCTTAGGCCCTGACTTTTAAGTTCTCATCACCATTCTGTCCATTGTTGTTCTTGGACATGATTCTCAGTATTTGCAGGCTTCTTCTACCAGTTGCTGACCTCTTTCTGATTTGTTGGTAATCCGGTGTGGCCGGGGTCATGAGTTTTGACAGGTTGATTTGGGCCCTTGGTGCCAGCTTCTGAGCCGGTGCTTCCTCCAGAGTTTTCTTCGTCTGGTCGGCACATTGATTGCTCTGCACGTAAATCGGCTTCATGGAAGATGCGCTGGCTGGCTCTTTCGCGGGTCGCCTCATTGATGGGGCGCTGGGGGGAGGCTGGCTCTGATTGCCCACCCTTAGTCACACGATTCGTGGGTGTTTCAGGTCATGTCGTCTGGCCTGTGGTGGCAGTGGGCAGCTCCTCCTCCTCTCGAAGGTTCGGGGCTGGTACGGCAGGCTTCCTCTCCCTTAGCTCTGTCGGGTCATCTTGGAGTGGGTGCGCCTGGGCGTGGTCGAAATAACTTCGTCCCTAGAGTTGGTTTCTTGCTTGTTTCCAGTTCTAAAACAGGACTGTGCAGATCTTGGGTGTATTCTGAACCGCTGGATTCCTGGGCCCCCCTTTTTTCAAATGACCACTTTGTCCCAGGTCAGGCTTCTCTTAGATCCGGATTCATGGATGGTGTTTCTGGATCCCCGGGATGTGTATTGGCACGTCCCCATTAACCCGGGATTCAGGGACTAATTAGGTTTTGTGATGGGGAGGCGAGCTTCCCACTTTTGTTGCCTTCCCTTCGGGCTGAATCTAACACCTCGTGTTTTCACGAGCCTTACCCGAGTTGTTGTGGCCTCTCCAGGTCTGCTAGGTGTTCGGGTTTTGGCCTACCTCGATGACTGGTTGGTTTTGGCTCCCAGCCAGGTTTGACTTTATCTGTTCTGGTTCCTTTGGGTCTGTCCCTTTCGCCGCTCTCGCAACTGCCGGATTTGTCGCCCGGGGACCTTACGTCTGTTGCTGTGTCTTCCGCTTCCTCTTCGGGTTTACTGGGGTTCAGTGTCATGGCGCCTGCCAGAGTCCTTGCTTGATGTGTTTAAGGGCACCTCGTCCCTCTTGGCTGGGGTTTTGTGAACAGTGGTCACCAAGTCAGTCAGGGGACTGCCTCCGCCAGGCAGGAATTGGCAGCACAGTGCAGGAATTAGCCGTGGTGTGGTTTTCATTGCGGTGGATTCGGCTCACTCGAGGCTCTATGATCCGGCTCCATTCGGACTGCGCCCTGGTGGTTCATTGACTGAACCGCAGGGGTGGTCTTTTCTGTCCTTGGCTGTTTGAGACTGGTTGATTTGAGTTGCTCTTCTGCTGAGTTCTCGGGGTTTACCTTTCAGTACGGTTCATATTGGGTGTGTCCAATGTCCTGGCAGACAGCCGGTCTCGGTTTATTCCTCTGTCCACGGAGGTACAGACAACGTCCTTGGACAACCCTGTCCAAGGACGCAGACTCCTTCAGTTGGAGCGAGCGTCCATTGTGGCACTGTCATTGACTGTTCAAAACCCAGGGAGTTTTCCATGGCTACGCCTCTTCCTGCAGATCAGACCGGTTCGACCTACTCTTCTGCTCTTTGCATCTGGTATTTTTGACGCGTGTGTATCACCACTTGTATGGGGATCAGGTGATTTCTCTCATGGTGTCCCACCTGCGGTCTTCTTCTAGACGGCAGTATGAAGTCTCTCGGTGTTTTTTCCCCATTTCCTTTCTCTTTGTAGGTTGCCCACTGTTTCCATTTGAGTTTTGTCTTTGCTTTCTTGGCTCTATCAGGACCAACATCTCATGCCAAATACTGTCGCCTGTTATCATGCAGCACTGGCGAAGCCGCTCCAGGTTGCATTCGGGGTAGATGTCACTTCTGCTCCGTTCCATAAGCTTTCTCGTTCGTTTTTCCACCTCCGGCACCACCTGAGCTGTCCTGGTCTTTTTCTCTCTTCTCCTTGGTTTATTGTGGCCTCTTCAGTCCAAGATTGTTTTCAGAAGGCTTTGTTTTTGTTGGCTTTGGTGGTCTGGTCGGTGAGTTTCATGCTCTCCTCTGGCACAGGGGTTTCTGCTCCTTTGGGCCTGGTGGCCGTTTTGTATGTTTGCAGGTGTCGCCTCCTTTTCTGGTGAAGAATGAGACAGCGGGGATTCCGGAACCATACATCCGTGGGTTGTCGATGCTTGGCTGGTCAGGCCTGGGGTGCATCATGTGTTGTGTCCAGTGGTGGCTCTTCACTGGTACCTGCATGCCACTGCTTCTTTGTCTGAATGAGCTTTGGGTGGACCCAGTTTCCCTCTCACTGTTCCACTGCTCGGGTGTCTCAGGTTGTCCGCAGGGTTATAAAGTTTAGCTATCCTATCCTCTTGCTCATAATGTTCATAAGTTTGCTTCTTTGGCTGCCCTTGTTTGAGAACTTGTCTTGGGTTGACATTTGGTCGTGGGGGTTTTGGAGGTCAAACAGGGTCCTGGCCGCCCGTTATTTGGTGGTTGTTTCGGGTCCAAGTCATTCTTGTGTGGCCTTGAGCTGCCAGTTTCAGCCAGTTGTCTTGACTTGGAGTTGAGGCCCACAGTGCAGCCGCCTTCCAGGTAAGTCCCTCTTTTACTTATTTTTGGTTATGTAGCTCCAGGGAGCCAAAGGGGCTTCCCACAGAAAACCAGCATTGAATGTAATGAAATGGCATTTTCTGGGTGAACCCCAGAGGCTTCCTAGCACCCTCCCTCCCTCAGGTCGGCTGTTTTGTTTTTGATGCTCAGTCTCCGAACTGAAGAGTGGGCAGCGGGTGCAGGGGGTCCAGGGCTCACCTTCCCCATCGCAGGAGGGAGGGGTTGCGCGGACAAGTGACAGGGCGGTGGTTGATAACGTTTGCTTGTTTCCTTGTTTTCTTATGGGGGAGTTCTGTTTCTCTGGTCATGGGTTTCCAATTACTTACCAAAGGGGTTTGTTTTGGAATGCGGGTGCCTAACCCCAGTCGATGGCAGACTTAGAATACTTCGAAATACATGGGGGGGGGGGGGGTTCCTTAGGCCATTACTCCCTGTGCCTCTCTGAGGAGGCCAAGCTCTGGCTCGTGGTCCCCAGTAGGCAGAATTCCTTTGATTGAAGCTCCCAGACTAATATATGCTAATGCCAGTCCAATAGCTCCAGGGAGCCTCTGGGACTCACCCAGAAAATGGCATTTCATTTCATTCAAAGCTGGGGTTTTGTGGGTGTCACTTCTGCACCTTTTGACCCTCCATTTACCTAATAGTTTGATGAAGCTCTAATCTGAGGATATTTCAGAAGACCTACCAAATTAAAGATCTTCCAGTGCCTTCTTCACCACTTGGGCTTCATGACAAGGAGCACTTGTTGCATAAACTGGAGTTTAATGTTGGATGATAACTTGTGTGAAGTTTGATCATTTCTGTGGCATTGGGTAAAACATGTATGGATTCTGCAGCATGTTGGGATGCTTCATTTGGAATAATATACACTCCTGGATGAATCCAATTTCCTTCTACAGATATAATTCCATCTATAATTAAAACAGTTGAAAGTGCAAAATATCTGAGAGAGCATTGCTTTAAGGCTTATTATTCTCAGTCTTGTTTTATTTTTTTTAACATATTTTGTATCTGATTCACATTTTGAAGTTATACTTCTTATGATGAGACTCTGGAAATGCATGCCTTCATGCACGGCAGCAAAGTGCCTCAGTATTGTGAACTTGCATTGCTGGTACTGCCAGCTCCTCTGCAAGTGCATACTGATGGCAGTTCTTTGGCACAGATTGGATCAGCAAAGAAGGCCCTCCTAGTGGTAAGAGCATGTGTTGTGGCCTTTTGAACCATGCACTTGCTTGTTAACTTTCTATTTCATGTCACCTTTGAATAATACTGCCTGCAGAGCTCTGGTGTCGCAACCGACAGTAATCGTTCAAGGTTTCCTTGTAGAGATAAGTGATGGATGATCTATTTCTGGCAATATTTTGGCATCATTTCTTCTGGATCTGAGCAAAAATAACTATTGATAACAATAGTCCAATAGCTCCTATTGGACTATTGTTAACAATAGTAAAAAAAAAAAATGGCTTGGTATGAAAAGTGAGTTATCTCTTAAGAAATGAGAACATTGAATATAACTTCAATGAGGCGCAAGTCAGTGTCCACGTAGATTAACTGAAATCATTCTTCGTCCTGTTTTGAATTACAGTGAACCAACAATCATCATATATTAAGGTGATGCAGCACTCTTAGCCACAGCTGTAATAATTGTTGTGAAGCATGAGGTACAGCCTAACATGCTGTTTGAGAAGATTCCACTTGTTACTGTTTATTTTAAGAATAAACAGTTAAAGGAACCTTGTAATGACATTCTTGCTAATGTATTCATATCTGTCTTACACAGGTGTAAGAACTTGATCCACTTATCCAAATGTTTAAACCTTGGTTGAGTTTTGCCTTGCTGTCTTCGCATGAAATTTTGTTTTATTCCTGGCCACATTCAAATATTTTTTGTTTAATTATTATATGGGGTGTTTTACCGAGTGTGTCTCCGGAGTAAAACAACTTAGTGCTTTAGTACTTTTATACTGATTAATACAATTTGGAAGTAACTGATTATATTAAAAGATAAATACAAATTTGTTATAACTTTGTGTCCCTATAAGGTATTGTACTTGAGATAAATATATCCTACTTGAAAATGTAATGCTTGGCTTTATGCTATATTCTCAATTACTTTAGAACTGGATTTCACTGAACATAATGGCACATATATCTCAAGTGCACCCTCACTAACTTTTAATTAAAATTGTCTGCATCCCCTAATATTATTTTCACATGCAGAGAACTTTTTCTCCACTCCCCAAATTTTGTCGTACATTTGATATTCTTAAGTAAATTTAATAATCTTGGCTTAACATTTTAAATTGGGAATATGGCATTTTCCTAATATTATGGTTTAATATCTAGGCTAAATCTAATGTGTAATAGTGAAGACTGCTCTAGCTTTTGTGATTGGTGTTGGTCGTCATGCAAACCATCCCCCGGTTTTTCTTTTCTCAGAAAGGGTCAAAAGTTGCGCTTTAAGGGCCTTGCTGAGGACCCCCAAAGTGTCACTGAACCCGTGCTTGTTAGCTATAAGGAGATAAAGTCCACCGCTGTAAGGTAGTGATCCCTCACAATATTTTGGTTGGTGCACTTTGCCTGGCATGAACAAACTTAATTGTACTAAAAAAATAATTACTACTACTAAACAATGGGCAGATTTTCTTGTGTTGCTTTTTTCTATAATATAATTTGTATCTTAGAAATACAGTACATTTAATTGTAATATTAGCTGTATAGTATTAACATCATAGAGGGAGAGATCAAATAATTACAGTAATTAAAAAGTCTCCAAGTATAAGTTTTCCAGACATATTCAGCAGTTGATATGAAAAATGCAACCTATTCCTCCTGTTTAGATAGTAGTTTTTGTAACTATGTGCACCACAGTACAAGCATTGATGTAGTAATCAATTAGATAGTAGAATTTGGTACCTGTATTCACTTTATAAGAGTCCTAAAAATGAAGCTAAAAACAAACTTAAATATTCCTAGGCCTAGTATAGTATACATGTGTGATCATTGTTGCATAGTATACATATGTACTATAGTAGGCCTCAGACAGTGTGTATTATGCGTATGAAGGTTAGGTTAGTTTAGATTGTCTGTGACATAAATTCAAAACCTTTTCTGGTTTGTCCAAATTCAAAAGTACAAATTTCTACTTTCTAATTGGTTGTAATCTAAAAATTTCTACTAATCTAATTGGTATGTTGGCATTTGTACTATGGTCCTCATTGTTACTATAAGTATTATCAAAACAGAAGGATGGACTGGGAAAAATAATACATTTGAATATAAGGGGAACTATGATAAAATATATCACAATTCAGAATATTAATCTTTATTCAGTGTGTTTTGTAGGTTCCATTGATCACCGAGTAGCTTCTTCTAAACTGGTGTTGATTAATTGGTTTTAAATTTGCAAAACTGGGTGTTGCTTTCCCTTAAATGTCAATATGTGAGAAGTCTTATGTCTTGGATATGGCTTTTTGTGACTAATTCACATTACAATTTTTAATTTTGATGTTCATCTTAACCCTTTTGCATTTTTGCCCCTTAACAATTTTGTGCGATACAGTACCAGCGTCTTGGGCCAAGTGCCAATTGCTTAGTGATATTTTACTTCCAACCCATTCTGCAAAGTTACTATGCATGATAAAGTGTTCAACTTGGATTCGTTTTAAGCTAAAGAGTTGTACTTTATGATGGTATTTTAAAAAACGCAATTAATGCAAAATAAAATAGCAAAAATATAAGTTAAAGTTAGTCAACATGTTCGAAATCAAAACATTCTAGTGTTTTGAGCAAATGACAACTGCAGGCGTCACAAAAACACTAAAGGGTTAAAATTAACACTTTCGCATTCTCGATGTACGCGCCCCAGCCTACCCCAAGGTGTGCCAAGCGTTTCAAGTGAGCGAGTGGCCACACTGAAATGTGTATACTCTTTTCAGTTTTCTCACCTAAATTTTCGTTGTACGTCATTCATTTTGGTATCAAATTGTTTGCAATAGAATTCCCTTCAGGGGTATATGCATATAGGTATAATGTCCAAAAGCCACGCACACCAAACCCAAAAATCAGGCGAGCGTTACCCGTGAGTGCGCAACAGCAATAAAATATGTATACTCTTTTCAGTTTTCTCACCTCGGTTCTTGTGCTATGTCATTCATTTTGTTATAAATTTGTTCACAATAGATTTCCCTACGAGGGTATATGCATATAAAGTCCAAAATACCGCCCCCCCCCCCCCACCCCCACCCGGTGAGCGTACACCCATTGGCACACCCACAACACCTAAACACAAATGCGTTTACAGTGGTACCTCGGAATATGAGTGTCCCTGTATACAAGTTTTTCGGGATACAAGCAGGATTTGCTCGGAAAATTGATATTGGAATACGAACGTTGCTTTGGAAGACCAGGGTGTTGATACATGTACAGGCCAACCTAGAGCTTGGGGACATGGTGATCGCCCCTCAGTTTACCAGTGCCTCGCGCCCAGTGACTATCCCGCCTGAATTCTTCACCAGGATTTTCAGTGTTTTGTTGGATTTTTGGCCATTTGACCATAAAAGTTATTATATATCTCACCATGGGTCCCAAGAAAGCCAGTGGTAAGGATCAAGGCAAGAAAGCGCATGTGAGGATGACAATAGAGGAAAAAGAAGAGATCATTCGGAAGCATGAAGATGGTACATGTGATGTTGAACTTTGTAGGAAGTACAACAAAGCCATGTCAACGATATGCACTATTCTTGGCAAGAAAAAAGACATGAGTGCTAAAGTGGCAAAAGGCGTAAGAACAATCATGAAACAAAGACCACAAATACTTGAGGTGGAAAAGTTATTAATTTGGATACACAACAAGGAGTTAGCTGATGATAGTGTTTCAGAGGCCATCATTTGTGAGAAAGCCAGGGTATTGCACGAAGACCTTGTAAAGAAAACCCCTGGAACGAGTACAGATAGTACAGAGTAGACTTTAAGGCAAGCAGGGGATGGTTTGGAAAATTTAGAAAAAGAAGTGGTATTCATAGTGTTGCGAGGCATGGGGAGGCTGCCAGCAAAGACAAACCAGTGGCTGAAAGATTTATTGAAGAATTAAAAAGTTTGCAGAGGCTGAGGGATACCTACCGCAACAAGTTTTTAATTGTGATGAGACACAATTGTCTCATCACAATATATATATAACCACAAGTTATATATAATGTATGTATACAGTGTAACAACATCAAAAAGTGTTTTATTGTTCAAATAATATACATAATATTGTAATTAGTGACATGAATATATCTGGGCATAACTGTCATTAATTACAATATTATGTGTATTATTTGAACAATAAAACACTCCTTTTGTTGTTGTTACACTGTATACATACATTATATATAACTATCTGCATTTTTATACACCATTACGAACCATTAAGTAGTTTTGGTAGATGTGGTAATCTCATAATCCAAGCACAGCATAGCCACACATTCTAGTCAGTTGCCCATGTCACCTGAAAAAGCAGTGCCTCCACACTGCTTTAACAAGTCTTTAACAAGCATTGATATTGCATTGATAAAAGCATTAAAAAATACAATTAAAATTTAATATATTCTTTGTGTGCAGTTTCAACTTTGTGCAAAATATGTAGGGCTAAGCTGAACTCTGATCACTGGTTACATGATTATTACACCCACCAGAAATGCTTAGTGGTATATAATGGTACATGAGGGTGTAGATAGTTATATATAAGGTTTGTATACTGTACTGTACTGTAATAACTGCAAAATTGTACGTTTATTATTCTGAGAATGGTGTACATATTAGTAACAAGAGTATCGGTGAGCATACTGTATGTTCCACACATTTTATTATATAAATTTCTCAAATGACACACTATTGAATAATATTGCAAAAGCCCAGTGAAAAAACATGTGACGTACAAACAAACTTGTAAAAATATATTCACGGTAACTCCCATTCTCCATCTGGCCTGGGGCTACCTCCATGGGGTGTTCGCTTCACCATCTTTAATGTTAGTCAAGTACATTTTATTTTTCCAAACACCAGGCCATTCTCTCGTATAAATGGGCACACAGATTAAGGCTTAACTTCAAAGTACTGTAATATGAAAAATGATGCATTATAGTGAAACTGTTGTTTTCTGTGGAGAGCCCCTTTGGCTCCCCGGAGTTATACCATGCAGATGTGTATATATTAGACCATGGCAACAGTCAATCGAAGCAGTTTTAGGCCTACCGGAGACCAGAGCAAGAACCTGGCCCCCTCAAAAGAGGCATGAGGAGCAATGGTCTAAAGACCCCCCCCCCCCCCGTGTAATTGGAAGCAATCATTGTCTGCCATCTACCAGGTCAGGCACCCAGAAAGGTAGGAATTCCAAAACAAACCACTGCTGATCACAAATTGCAAACAGAACTTGCCAATCAAAAACAAGGAAACAAACATGACATCCCCACAACCGCCGCACATCCGTCTGCGCATCTTTCCCCTTTCCAGGAGGGACAGGGGGGTCCCAAACCTCCACGCCGGCAACTCTCCTCAGTTCAAGAGGTGGTTGTGATGGTGACGGTCGGTCGATGGCTCCACTCTTTGCGCAGTGCTGCTTTACAGTGTTGTTGCTCTGCTTTGGTGGTCTGCGAGTCAGGAGTAACACAAGAGTACTGAAGCTGCATGCACCTAGGGCTACCTGTCATAGGTGCCCCGTAAGTACTGCCTTTGCGGTTTAGGGTTATCTTCCATGAGCCGTTCAGGAACAGCTACCTTCGCATGGTTCTGTCACTACTCAGTGATTGCCCGCCCTTGAGGGGTTCAGCTGGGGTGGTTCTAACGCCTGTTTGCCCTTGGGTAGGAGGTAGTTTCATCACTGGCTGGGGCACGGGGTACTGTGCAGCTGTTTGATATACGCATAGCGACCGGTTCTATTCACCCAGAGACGTTGTGCTTTTGCAGAGTTTTTCTCTAGTTTTTGTTTTGATTTGCCTGGTGGGGGGGGTCTGCCAGGTGTAGCGGTAGGACCACTTGTAGGATTTTGGTGGCCCTCCACTAGGTCCGCGTGCTTGCATACGTTGCAGGGGTTCAGCTTTTAGTTTTTGCTTGGTAGCTCTTGGATAACTGGTTAGCAGTACCTTGCCTGGGCTTGTCTTAGCAGTCAGCCTAAGGGCCTTGGAAACCCCCATTGGGGATCTGTGGTCGGATGGAGGAGACCTCCGAGTTCCACCTCGCCTTGTGCGAGTTTGAAGGTTGCTCTGTCCCCTTGTCTCGGGGTGACACTCACCATATGCCTCTGCCATGCTGCCTGTTGGGTCAGTGACACCTTTGACTCAGAGTCCTGCGAGGGATCAAAGTACTTGCTTGAACTCCATTCACCCAGTCCACTGAGACTGATATTTGGGTGCAGGCAGCTTTAGCGTTGCATGAGAGGTTTAGGTTGCAGCAACGTGCGAGGTTTGGTTGCCTTTCCGGATGCCCAGCAGCTGCCCCGTTTGGATTATACTGGTAGTGAGACTCAAGCGGCTTCGGGGATTGCCCCTTCCGGCCTTCCAGGTCAACGGCCACTGAGTCAAGAGGTGGTCAGAGTTGATGCCACCATGATAATCTACAGGGATTAACCCCTCCACATCAAATGCAAACCCTCATGTTCAGCTGGGGAGCAGGAGATCATGGAAGAGACAATAGAGTGGGTGAAGCCCAGGAGGATGGTGTGAGTGGAGCCCGGGAAAGAACATCATCGCTTGGAAAATTGTGGAACACCATTCGAGTAAGTACGGCTCTCTTGAACTAAAAGCACCTCATTCAGTATTCTTTGCCTCAGTTAGGGAATAGTTAGGAAAGTGTCTATTTAATTGTTTCAAATAAAGTCATATATTGTCCAATATCATTAAGTGTGTATTAATGGTTCCTTGTCTTAGTGATATTGGGCTTGCCGTCCCCTTTGCCCTAGTGACCTAGTGTCCCTAATTATCCAGTACTCTTTCCCCCATCCATTCCTTCTTGAGGTGTTAGTGTTGGGTGTGTCCCGCCTTATTCCTGTGTACTTTATAGTTCCCAAGTGGTCAGGATTATTCGAGTGACAGCCCAGGGTCCTTGTCCCATTCGGTTATCCCTTATACCTGCCCTGGTAGGATTATACCATCTACAAGTCCTACGAATCTCACTCCAGAGACCTGTCAGGTAACTCAAGGTGGTGGCAGCATTACTTGGTAACTCATACGAAGGCTATAGTAACTAATATATTTATCTCACTCTCCCCCACTCTTGCTCTCTCTCCCCCACTCTTGCTCTCTCTCGCTCTCCCTTTCTCTCCCTCACTCGCTCTGGCTCTCCCTCCCTTGCTCTCACTCTCCCACACTCTTCCTCACTCGTTTTCACGTTCTACTCCTTTAAGTTGCCTACGCAGTTCTCAGTATGTATGGAATAGTTGTTTAGGTCCTTGTATGACGACCCGAGTTTTAACATCTTACATGATTGGTAGAGCATCCGTTATTACCATAGAAGGAGCGGAGATTGCACGGTTATTTCAGTGGTGGTAGTAGTGGGTTGCGTGTGACTGTTATTACACTTTTTCTCCAGAGGCAGAGGGTTTGGAGGATGGCTCGGCCCCAGGGTCCTGACGTGGAGGATTCCGGGGCTGGAGAGGAGTTGACTTGGGGAGGCTTGGGCCCTAATTATCCCTGCTTGGGTGTTGGTACCCTCAGTGCAGGGCTTGTTGTTACAGGGGGAGGGGTTTTCCTATCCCCCTCCCTGTACAAACTTGTTATGAATTCAACTCCTCACCGGGTTCGGTTCAGAGTTCCTTTGGGTTCTTCGGTTCCCTCCTTCCGGAGGTTTTTGGCTTCCTGCATCCCACTAAGGAAGGAGTAGGAAAACCTTGCAGCTTACCTCTTGCGAGACTCGGATTATGCCTTGATAATGAAGCCTTCTTTTGAGTTTAGCTCCTCTTTTCCTTATTGGGTGCGTTATGAGGTGCCGAAGTCTTCCTGGCTGGCAGATTGCCTTTTTCTTTTCGTTGGGGGGCTTGGCATTCGTTTTGTCAGACTGCACACTTGAATTATGGGAGTTGACCATGGTCGTTTAGGTTTACCTGTGGAGCGAGTTGAAGCACCTCAATGCATGCTTGTTCGCCCCCGTCCTTACTCATGATGTTGGCCAGGTGCGGCTTCACATGCAGGTTCCCTTCTTTTCGGCATCCCTGGTGGCCAAGGATTTGCAATCCCGTGGGCACCTTGCTTCGGTCTTGCGCTTCTTTTCCCTGTTGAGTTGTCTTCGAACTGGCTCAGGGTGGGTGTGGAGGAGCTGGTTTCCGGCCCAGTGTCCGGTGTGCTTGCTTTGGCACCTCAGTCACCGGCTGCCTTGTTGAAGTTGTATGCGCCATTTCTGAGAGAGGCGGTGTCTCTGTTCTTCGCTTCTCGCCTCGCGTGCTGACAGGCGGTGCTTGTCCATTCTTTGGAATTGTCTTGGGGCCTTGGCCCTTAGATTTTCATCTCCTTTTTGTATGTTGCACCACTGCAGACTATGCAAACAGCATTTTCTGCATTTCAAGTTTCTGCATTTCTGTCGGATTTGTTGGTTCTTTGGGGAAGCTATGGTGATCCTGCCCGGAAGGGTCATGCCAGATCTCGGGGACCGTCACTCGTTGTAAGCTAGTAGTGCCAGATTCAGGACTGGCCCTTCCTGCCGAATCGTGGCTTTCATAGGGGTCATCAGCCCTTTTGCAGTTCCCCCCGTTGACGGGGAGATAGGGGGAGGCTCGTGCTGTTTGATCTCGCCTGGTCCCACGATTTGTGGGCATTTCAGGTTGTTTCCTCCGGCCTGCAGTGGTGTTGGGTCGCTCCTTCTCCTTCAGGGGGATCGGGGCTGGCAGGGTGGCCCTCTTTCCCTGCTCTCTGTCAGGTCATCCTGGAGTGGGTTTCCCTCCTGTTTTCAGTTCCGAAACGGGACTGGTTGGATCTGCGATTCATACTGGACTTGTCCCATCTGATCTCCTGGGTCTTTTGCCCCTCCTTTCGGATGACCACTCTGTCTCGGGTCCGGCTGCTTTTGGTGCCGAATGCCTGGATGGTTTCTCTGGACCTCCGGGACGCGTATTGGCATGTTCCAATTCATCCGGGGTTCAGGGACTGGCTCGGTTTTTGTCATGGGGCAACAGGGTTACCGTTTTCATTGCCTGCCTTCCTGTTTGGATCTGGCACCTTGCGTGTTCGTACGTCTTGCCCAGGTCGTGGTGACCTGTTTGCGTCTGATAGGGGTTAGAATTCTGGATTACCTCGACGATTGGCTGGTGTGGGCTCCAAGCTAATCCGCGTATCAGCTCGCCAGGGATTTGGTTCTTTCCCAGCTTGCTGTGTTTGGGTTGTTGGTGTCCTGCAGGAAGTCCCATTTGGTTCCCTCTCAGGTTTGTACTGGGCTTGGTCTTGTGTGGGACTCTCAGACCACTTCCTCGTCTCTCCCTCCGGCGGCATTGTTGCAGTTGCGGTCCCGCTTACAACTGTTTTTGGATGGCACCCTGGTCACACGTCGGTTGTTCGAGCGGCAGTGCAGGATCCTGATCTTAGCCGTTCTGATCTACTCGTCAGGTCGGATCTGGCTTCGAGGGGGGGAGGGGACCTTCTGCCGCTCTCGCGATCCCCGAGTTCGGATTCCGGGAGCCTTGCGTCGGCTGCTGCATTGCCGGCTTCTTCTGAGGGTTTTTCAGGGTTTTGTGCCCTGACATCTCCCAGAGCCCTTGCTCGATGTGTTCATGGATGCAGCGTCTCTTGGCTGAGGTTTTGTGACCACTGCTCACCAGGCCGGCCAGGGTCGGTGGGGTCCGTCCTTCCGTCGGGCTCACAGCACAGCACGTAAGTTCATGGCAGTGTGGCATTCACTTCAGAGGGTTTGTGTTGCTCACGGAGCAACGATCCAGTTCCATTTAGATGGCTCCCCAGTGGTTCATTGTCTGAACCGCGGGGGTTTGATACGGTCCTTGGCTCTTTTGGGCTGGTCGCTTCAGGTGACTTGTCTGCTGAGTTCTCGGGGTTTGGCTCTCCTGGCGGTTCACGTTCAGGGGGGTGTCAAATGTCCTGGCGGATGGCCTGTATTAGTTCACTCCCCTATCCATGGAATGGACGGTCGATGCCGACTAGTTCAGTTGGCTCTGCCGGACGTACGGGCACCTAGAGGTGGACCTCTTCGCATCGGCATGGTCGAGGCATCTTCCAGTGTATGTGGCGCCCTTCCCAGACTGTGAGGCAGTTAAGGTCAATGCTTTTCGGCTGGACTGGTCGATGTGGGGTTACCTGTACCTCTTCCCACCAGTTCGGTTATTGCTCCGGGTCCTGGCTCGCTTGGAGACACTTACCAGGGGAGAGTAGTCCTGTAGGCTCTTTGGTGGCGGGCCCAGCCCTAGTTTCAAGTGCTTCATGCACCATGTCCGAACCCTAGGGTCTTCCTGCGGCTCCGCCTCTTTCAGCAAATCGGTCCGGTCCGGTACATGGCTGGTTCGATCTCCTCTGCTCTTCGCGGCTGGTCTTTTTGATGCGGTTTTATCACCACTTGTATGGTGATCAGGTGGCTTAGTTGATGGTTTCCCACCTGTGAGTTTCGTCTCGACGGCAGTATGAAGTTTCCTGGCGGTCCTTTCGGCACTTTGTCTCTTCGTAGGTTGTCTCCAATTTTTGTCGGGTTGTTTTGTCCTTTCTCTAATGATTGTTTCAAGACTGTCATCTTATGCCAAATACTGTCACCTCGTATCGTGCAGTGTTGTCGGAGCCACTGCAGCTTGCATTTGGGGTGGATGTACCTTCTGCTCCATTCTGCAAGCGTTGTTTCACCTCCGGGCATCTCATGCCCGGAGAGGGGCCTGAGCTGTCATGGTCGTTGGACCGGGTGCTCTCTCTTCTCTCTCCTCCTCGGTTTGTGGTCGTCCCCTCGGTTCAGAGCTGTTTTTCTATGGCTCTTTTTCTTGTTGGTATTGGTCTCTGGCGGTCGGGTCGGAGAGCTTCATGCTATACTCCAGCGCAGGGGTTTCTGCTCTTTCAGTCCTGGTGGCCGTTTCTTCATTTGCAGCCATCTCCCTCTTTTCTGGCGAAGAATGAGTCTGCTTTTTTTGAAGGGGTCCTTGCGTTGTTGATGCCTGGTTGGTTCAGCCGGTGGTGCATCATGTTTTGTATCCAGTTGTGGCTCTTCACTGTTATTTGCACGCCACGGCATCTGTGGCAGAGGACGCACTTTGGGTTGATCCAGTTTCCCTTCTTCCCCATTCCAGGGCGCAGGTCTCCCAGGTTGTCCGCAGGATTTTTCAGTCCAACCAGCCAGCGCTCTATCCCCGTGACCATGCCGTTCATAAGTTTGCGGCTTTGGCTGTTCTTTTTGGTAATACCAGTATGTCCTTACCTGTCATTCGGGGTTTTTGGAGGTTGAACAGGGTCCTGGCTGCATGGTACCTTGTTAATGTTCCTGGCCCTTCTCAGGTGTGTATAGCCTTGGGTCGCAGGTTGTGGCCAGTTGTCTTGACTAAAGAGAATATAATGAAACGGCCATTTCCTAGGTGAGATCCGGAGGCTCCCCGCCATCCCTCCCTCCTTCCCCTCTGGTCAGCCTCTTTTCACGTTTTTGATACTTGGCCTCTGAACTGAGGAGAGTTTCCGGCGTGGAGGTCTGGGATCTCCACAGCAACCTCTCCCTCCCCTTCCCCCGGGGAAGGGGGGGGGGAGGGGTTACACAAACAAATGCGCGGCGGTTGTGGTGACGTCATGTTTGTTTCCTCGTTTTTTATTGCCGAGTTCTGTTTGCAATTTTTGACCAGCAGTACAGTAGTTTGTTTTGGAATTCTTATCTTTCTGGATGCCTGATCTGGTACATGGCAGACAGACTGCTTCCAATTACACAGGGGTGTATTTAGGCCATTGCTCCTCATGCCTCTTGAGGGGGCCAGGTTCCAGCTCTGGTCTCCGGTAGGCCTAGAACTGCTTCGATTGACTGTTGCCATGGTCTAATGTACTGTATATACACATCAGCCCGGTATATCTCTGGGGAGCCTCCGGGTCTCACCCAGAAAATGGCTTTTCATTACAGTCAATGCTTTTTTTTTTTTTTTTTTAACTTGTATTGTGCTAATATTTCATTAATACTGTGTATATTTTTATCTCTCCCAGTTGAAGTATTTAGTAGATTGTTAATGCTATTGCCATGTTTGTGTATCTTTCTTTGATAAGCTTATATAGGCATGCTTCCACAATTTTCTAAGGTATTTTACAACATTTTATATAAGAGATTCTTCTGAGACTTGATGTGCATATGAACAAATTGTTCTGTTACAGAATTTGTTGAATAGTTATTATAGTTTTTTAAATCCCTAAACATTTTTAAATATATTTTGAAATTTTGTACTATGTAGTAATACAGTGGAACCTTGAATAACGAATTTGATCCGTTCCGGCGCTGTGATCGTCGCGTGAAACGGACGTCACACAAAGCGAATGTCCCCATTGACAATAATGGAAATCAAATTAATCTGTTCTACCACCGAAAAACATCAGTATGATATTCAATGTTTTAAATAATGGAACAGCCTACCTTACATACATTGAACATTTGACATTTTTCTTTCTTCAGATTTGTTCAATATTTTCTTTTCATTTGTCTTATAGCCAAAGGTTCGTTTGGTGTTCGGCAGGTAGGCTGCTCCATGTTTCTTAAATAAAAAAAATAAAATTTTTTGATAAACAGCACAAATGTCAAAAAGGTTCGTTCGGTATTCAGCAGGTAGGCTGCTCCATGTTTGTTAAAAAAAAAACAATAAAAAAAACAGTTGAAACAATTTGAAAAACGGACAAATGCCGTAAAGGTTCGTTCAGTGTTTGTCAGGTAGGCTGCTCCATGATGACAATCTTTCTTTGTTTCAAATATGTTCCATTTGTTTTGTATTTTTCATTTGTCTCAATAATGGAGCAGCCTACCTGACAAACAGTAAACGAACCTTTATGGCATTTTTCAAATTGTTTCAACTGTTTTTTTTTATTGTTTTTTTTAACAAACAAGGAGCAGCCTACCTGCTGAATACCGAACGAACCTTTTTGACATTTGTTCTGTTTTTCAAATTTTTATATTTTTTTTATTTTCATTTTTTTTATTTAAGAAACATGGAGCAGCGTACCTGCCACACACCGAACCCTTATTGATATTTGTTGTATTTCAAACAATTTCATTTCTTTTTTTCTACAAAAAAGTCAATGCTTAGCAACATCTCAGCAGTCACCCCTTCTTATCCCAGCATCATTAGCATCTTTAAACAAAAACAACTTAATTTATTTGCATCGTCTAAGGCGTCCGAGAATGTAAGAGAAGCAGCGCGACCCCACCATGTGGTGGTGTCGCTATTCAAACGAGTGATCGCCATACGAGACATTGTCGGCAATCTGGGCGATCGTCACTCGAGGTTCTACTGTATTTGTAAGATTAGTCATGTGATAAAATTGTTTGCACTTTTATTTTTTGAATGTGGAAGATATATATACACCACAGATATCTTAAAGCTGTGCACAGATATCCAAATCTGCTCATTCAGTTATTACAAAATGTAATCAAATTCAAGCTCTTTATACTGTGAGTATGTACTGAGCATGATTATCAGCTTAAATAGATTTCAATCTTCAATAAACTTATCCAGTTAATTTTCCAAATCACAAGGTGAAGGAACTATTACCAGGAAACTTGTAATAAATATATTTCTTCCAAAATATCAAGGTACCCTGTACTGTAATAGATTCGCACATTTTCTATAACTTGATTATTGATTTTGTAAAATATACACACACACACATTTAGGTATGTACACCACATAAATGCTTAGTCTACCCTTAAACACAGCACTCATATTTTTTTTCAACCCAAAATCATTGCAAACATGGAAATGATAAATGTATTTCAAATTTATAAAAATGGTGAGGGAACCCATTGAATTACTGAACAGAAGTGTTGAAATTATGTCAATAAATTAATTAAAGCAAATTGGGTAGAATATCATGAAATGACAATAACAGGCAGTATGATTTTTAACCTGGAAGGTTATATGTAAACAAAAATTCATGTTTTTTAGAGGGCCACTGTCTAATGTTTTCTTAGACCACCTCTGTGTGCAATATCACACCAGTTAGCATGGACGTCAGACATGCAATCTGGGGGCCACAGGATGGACAGCTCAGAATATCTATCTAGAGATTAAAAGAGTAATTTACCTGAGCAATAGGTGCACTGCAGCGAAGCTACTTCCACTCCTGTGGGTGTGTGTATTGCTCAGGGGACACTGAGCAATAGACAAAATTAGAAAAATATCTATTGTTGCACAGTATTTAGATTGCATAACTCTAAATTAAATCATTGGAATAGATTTCACTTGTTGAGGCTCAACATCAAAAATATTTAATGTGGTTAGCACTTTTTTGGTTGCAATGCACTGGCAATGTTTAAGAGAAAGGGATTCACCAATACTTCTTGGGCTATTTCTAAACAGTGTTTGTTCAATAACATTGTTTACATGGTTGGTAACTCATTTATGTTGATGTCATTGCAACTATAATCGGGTCAAACGAGAGGACATGAAGGTCTAACTGTAAGCCAATACGCTCCTGAAAACCACAGACAAACAATTTTATGATCACTTTTAAGCACTGCCTTCACATATCACTGCAGTAATTAGGAGTAATTAGCATTACAGTAATTAAGAGTAATCAGTAATTCTAATTCAGTATGCCCGGATGGAGATGACGTTAGACTAGAAAGTGTAACAGCACTGACTGCTTGATAGGTACAGACACTACAACAGTCCCTGATAGTCAGACCAGAAGGACAGACATATGCAAATTGTATGTAAAGGGCATTTGCAGACATAGATATGCTGGTAATAGGAAGGGATTAGAATGTAATTACCATCATCCCAAATTTTTTTAAATGCTGTATGCAAAGGAAAGGACAGTGTCGATTTGGATCAACATGTATGTTTTTCCATCTTGACATGTGCAAAACCTCCCTCGAGGACAGAGGGAGGTTTGACCTTATCCATGACCTTAGCTACCCATACTTTCACGTGAAAGGCACAGAACACTACATAAAGAGTGGCAAGCAAGATAATGGATTTGAAGGAAACTCGTATAATTTGTTATACCAAACCGAAAGATATATCAAAAGGGGAACGTGGAGAATGTATGGAACTGGATGACAGACCCACTTGCATACCAGAATCACAGATACAATTATACACCAGGCAAGAGTATGACAGAAACAACGTGGCAGTTAACACTAAAATTGAGGGCAGCCTCTACTGCCTGTAGAAATCGATCCCATCTGCTCATCATGGGGGACTTCAATCATGGAAGGATAGACTGGGAGAACAAGGATCTGCATGGAGGTGAGGAAACATGGAGAGCAACTATTGGAGGTGGCAACAAAAATGTTTTTAAAACCAGGATGTCGGGGGGGGGGGACCCACAAGAATGAGAGGAAATGATGAACCATCGAGACTTGACCTAATCTTCACTCTAAACGATTCTGACATAAGGGAAATCGGTTTCAAGGCCCCAATAGGAATGAGCGTGTACTGACGGTGTATTGACGTTTGAGTATCTGGTCGAGGAAGGGTTAATGTACTCAAGGAAGGGACCTGAAAACAAAAGACTGGCATTCCAAAAGGAAAGCTATGAGGAGATAAGAAAATTTCTAACAGATATAACATTGGAAACAGAGCTCAGGGAAAAGATGGCCCAAGGCATGGACTACATCATGCAGAAGTGTAAGGAGGCAGCAGACAAATTTGTCCCAGTCCAAAAGGAAAAAAACGAAATGCAGATGAGAAACTCATGGTTTAAGGCAGTGGATGTCAAAACCATCAGTAGTTTCAGGGTGTTATATATAACAAGGAGTACTGGACAGACGAGACACCATGACCATAGCTCTCATCCTGTAACAACACTTACGTAATTAAACACACACGCTAATTACACTTCAATAATTACACACACAAGCTCAGACTGGAGTGGGATGCAGTTGATATATCATCTCTTACATTCCCTATCTGAAAGCTACAGAATTAATTTTGAGTAAATTGCTTTCACAAATGATAAGCTTATCATAAATGTTGTTTGCTAATGTATACAGGGTTTCTTTCATTTATTTCCTGTTGCAATTATTTTCCCATTATCAGATATTCCTTCTGTCAATTGAAAATATAACAATCGTTCATAAGTAAAGTGCTTTAATTAATATTGAATCGTAAGTATTTTTCACAAATCTGCTGCTACCTTTCTGTGTCTTTAGTAGAAATAAGATTTTTTGTGCAACAGTCGGTATTGTTTTGTTATTTATTATTATAGTGTGAGTATTCAAAGTTAAAATTACAATTGACAACTTTAATGTTATTTTTTCCCAATAAGTTGCATAGTAGTGTTTGTAATCATGTGTATGTTGATCGTTGTGTGTCATTTGTTATCTTTCAAATGATGAAGTGCTAGTGCATTTTCATAAGCATTTTAATACATGATTGTTTATGTTTACCCAATTCCTTGTACAGTACTGTATTACATTTGGTATTGGTGCATTCTTTATTTTTTATTGTTGTTTTCCATGTCATTTTTATTTACAATCTTGTTTAACAATCACTTTAAATTGTACCTGATAGTACAGTATGTGGCTTCACTTTAGAACATTGTAATAATTTTTTTTATCTAAAAAATCACATACCGGTAATTGTAAACAATAGAGACTTGGTTCTGCACAAAGGGATTGAACAATGACCTCTTCATAGTGTTGCTTTTTGGATTTAATGTGATCAACAATAATGTGTACGTGAGTGTGCGCGCTGCAGGCAGTTGTTGATATTGTCATTAATAATTGCTTTAAACCTAAAAATATTGAATTTCAAAGATGTTTTTCCCCAACATCGTATTTGTATAATTTCAATTATACTCCTACAAGTGTTTACTCCTACAGGCTATTTCTCCTCATAATTACTTTATCTACTAATATACTGGTAATCAGAATTGAGATTTTCTTATGTCAATAAATTGTGTGTTGTACTAATTTTAAAATAAATCTTAGCATATTACAGTGTATAAACACTACTAATTGTATATTGTTAATAAGCTTTAAAATTTTAGTTTACATACATTATTTAACTTATGTATGTAATGAAATTCTTGGATCTGGGATGCATCTTAATTTTCCCATAAAATCCATGAGAAAATTCAGTGCAGCTTGATTCAACATGAGTTTTCTGGGATGGTATCCACACGTAGAACTGTAAATGTGTGTGTGTGAATGTATTTATACATAGTATGAGAGTGGGTGGGATGAGAATACAACATTTGTATTGAAAGTTTTGAGCTTATGAGGCAGCTTGACAAGAAATTAAGAATATAAATATTGAAGAAAATATTATATGCAGTGGATATTGCAGGTGTGACATAAGTTCTTGTATAATAAAATGTGCTTAGTATACTGCATATGGATAAAAATGGAACTTTGAGAAGGCAACATTAATAAGGTGGAAGTCAATAATTTGGATTTTGTTGGTTGTGGACATGATGAGAATTGATTATGTTGATAAATTGAGCATGGTGTCAAGATTGGGATAATAGCAGGGAGGCACAGGAAACTTCATTAGCTGGAGAACTAAAGTAGCATAGAAGAAAAGTACAAATCGTATGTGATTAATAATAATTGATAGGCAAGAATATTACAGTAGATACAGATGGTAGAGAATAAGAGTCCAGAGAGTGGGTGGGGCTACATGAAGAGAGACAGGAAGAAAAGTCTAAGCATAACTGAATAAATATTAAGGGAGCACAAGAGAAAGTATTGAAAAATGAAAGCAATAGAAGGGAAAGAGGGAAGAGTAGAATAGACTCGAGCTTTTAAAAAAAGCAAAGAACATAATGGAGTTTAGATGGGAATTACATGCAAGGTGGATTAAACCTAGAAGGATAAATGTCTTGCACTGTATTGAAAAAAAGGGATAATAGTTTGTGATGTGTGTGTGGGAACCATCATGTAGGAAAGATGTGGTGTTGTTATTATGGTAACTACTGTAATTCCTGTTAGAGCACACTATTGGATTGGACCGATTTGGTGCATATAATATACACATAGATACATAAAATAAATATAATATACACATAGATACATACATGCATACTGTACATTTTTGGTGAGGATTCTATTAAAATGAATGTATTCCAAGTATAAGGACTCTTCTAAATAGGATAATTCTTTTTCAAAGCATTTTTACTTTTGAATTCAGCAGTGTAAAATACAGTACAATGTTATTAACACAATTTTGTTGTATGCAAAAATCAATTTGCAGGAACATGTACTGTAGTATTTAATGAAATGGTAGTTTACAATCATGTTGAACAGCAGTTTCATAGGTACTTTATATATAATATATATATATATAATATATATATATATATATATATATATATATATATATATATATATAATATATTATATATATATATATATATATAATATATTATATATATATATATATATATATATATATATATATATATATATATATATATATATATATATATATATATATATATATATATATATATATATATATATATATATATAATAGCCAAAAACTCTTACATATTGTTATTCTTTATGAAAGTAGAGGATTATTTTGTTTGAAGGTAATAGTTATAGTTTGCGACATATTTTGATAGAAATTAGGTTTGTTAGTACGTTTTGCATTGGGAAGTTACCCTTGCATTAATAATATAATATTTATTTATTAAAAAAGTGTGTGTGTATATTTAATTCCTAATACATTGCTAACATTTCCTTCATGACTAAGTAGATAATGAAGATTGCAGACAATATCATCTGCTTCTCTGGGTATGTAGCATGATGAAATAACTACTAATACTAAGGCCTACCATTACTTTGACCAATAATCTAAGCACGGCAGTAGGATAAACAGTGTATGCACTGTGTTCTTCATGTGTGTTAACTTCTATTCTAAATGCTGAACAATCTTGCTTGTCTCATATCTGCTGTCACAAGTCATATTCTCAAACTGGATGTAGCATTATCAGTTATTCTTGTGTGGCAGTAGAACTGAGGCAAAAGGTCTCTACTATGTTTGTGTATGTATGTATAGTTGTATGTATGTATGTATGTATGTTGCTGTCTGGGCATGGTGGACTAACAGGTGATGGTGTTGTGTACGCAGCGTGAGTGACGTACACCTGGAGCCTCGGACAGACTCGCGATCAACGCTGAGTGTGGACTCTAGCGTGGGGTCAACACCAATGGTCCGTACCCTCACCTGGACTCCCCCGCTCTCTGTAGAGGGTAGTACCCCTACCTGGACCGAGGGAACCCCCAGCTTTACCGAGTCCTCCTCTAGTGGAGATTTAGGTATGCTTGGTATTGCTTCACTGTCCTTGCTGCACTTACACCTTGCCTTTCCTCACCCGTGTTCCCTGTTTCCCATTGCCTCTGCTTGTAGCTAATTCATTTTATTTTTGTTGTTTCATTGCATTCTAGCTTCAGGTTTTTGTATCTATTTGTTTTATTAAAGGGTATTAATTTTATCTGAATAAATTATTAATCTTAATTTTCAAGATTAGTAGTAAAATAAGTTTTAAAATGATTATGGTTTCCGAATAAAGTAATTGGGCCGATATCGATAAGTCGCTTTCTTTACTGTTTATAAAGTAATTTGTTGAAACATATTCTTGAAGGAAGATATGAGGAATTAGAATACTATACTGGTCATAGCACTGTTAGGTTTCCTTCTTTTGATAGGTTAAAGGCCAAAAGTTCCAACACTTTTTTCTTGAAACTTTTACCTACTTGGTTCATTCCTATATACAACTGAAATCCTTTAAGATAATTATTTGTTTGACATCTGTATATTTGAATTTGAGATTAGATACAATTTATATTATTTTATTATTCCAGCACGAGTCCATTAACCACAAACTTTAATGAATTAGCTTGCTTCACTCTGTAACAGTTGGCACCCACTCTAAAAGTATTTCCGAATCAATGTTGCTTTGAAGCTTCTGCTAGAGATCATGCAAGTGATTATGTTGTTAATAGAGCTTAAAACTGCTTAAATTATCTTTAAACTCTTAGGTATTTTCTCATAAATAATTGTTATTGACTTGTTTATATGTTGTACAGCTCATAGTTTAGGCACATACTGTATTACCATTTTGTTAGCTTTTGGGGTCACCAGTCTCTCAAACAACATGAAGCCAACAAAGCTCAGGTATTTGAGATAGAATTAGGTACTGACACTGAAAAAATATTACAGCTTGAAATTCATTTAATTTTAAGAAATGAAAATAGTGAACAGTCCAGATACTTGTAAATTAGATTGATTTGGCAAAAAGAAATAAACCTGAATATTTCTTATTACAATACATAGTAGTATCATGCCTCTGGCCAATATGAAATGTACATAGTTTATATAATCGTATTACATTTATATTCCTTCAGTTTACACTTGTCAGACATTGCTTCATAGTTAACACTATCGCCTGCACCACGCGCGCACCGTAGACTTTGACGTCATGGGACCAATGGTTCGGGCGAGCGTGCGGCAACGCCTAAATGTGTATACAGTACAGTACTTGTTTCAGTTTTCTCACTTTAATTCTTGTGCTACATCGTTCGTTTTGGTATCTTTGTGTTCGCAATTAAATTCCCTGCAGATGTATATGCATATAATGTCCAAAAGCCTGGCGAGACTCCCCACAGCAAAGCCTTAAGTCTGAAAAGTTACTGTGAGCACACAAAATCAGTAAAATGTGTATACTCGTTTCAGTTTTTTCACCTTAATTCTCATGCTACATAGTTCGTTTTGGTATCATTGTGTTTGCAATTAAATTCCCTGCAGATGTATATGCAAATAATGTCCAAAAGCCTGGTGAGACTCCCCACTAAAGTTACCCGTGAATGAGCACCAGTTTGCACACCACAACCTAATGTGTATACTCGTTCAGTTTGATAACATCAATTTTCATGTTACATCGCTCGTTTTGGTATCAAATTGTTCGCAAAATAAAGGCGCGCATTTTAAAACTAGTCCCATAATAATAGAGCAATAACTGGAATTTTAACAAATATTTTAATTTTGGACGCTCATCATCAAAATTATGTATATCTTTCCATTGTTCTGACATCAATTTTCTTGTTACATCGCTCGTTTTGGTATCAAATAGTTTGCAATATAAAGGCGCCCATTTTAAAACTAGTCCCATAATAATAGCACAATAAATAGAATTTTAACAAATATTTTAAAATTTAAAATTTGGACCCAAAGACGTATTTATAATCTTTCAAGTGTTCTGACATCAAGTTTTGTGTTACATCTTTCATTTTAGGATCAAATTGTGCGCATTTTAAAAGCACTTATTTTGAAACTATTCCGAGGTCGATCGGATAAAAAAATTAATTTTATACAAATATTTTTGTAGTGGACGCGAGTCCTGTCCATGGCTAGGACTCAAGAGAAAAAAAAAAAAGACGTGATCGGTGTCCAAAGCAAGCGATAGTGTTAATAGTCTAGGCATTTATGTAAAAAAAAAAAATTGATTTGCTTAGGATATCCAAAAAAAAAAAAAAAAAAAAAGTGGAACTAGCCAACATTTATTTGTAACATACGTACATGCATATACTGTACCCCAAATGTAATACATAATCATAACTTATCCACATAACATTCAGACCAGATGCTGGTACCAATTTATGCTCAAGAACATCTATTTAGAACTGCCAGTAAGACCATGCCTATTGTACCTCAAGCATGATCCCACTTAGAATTTGAGTGGATGTAAATTTCTGATTCCTCGTGTTTTAATTTCTGGCGCCTGAACTTTTCAGATTGCTTTATCCCTCTCTGGGTGGTGCTGGGCAGTCCAGGTTAGGGTTTAAATTAAAATTTTATTAGAGAATTGGGTATATATATTTGGGCACACATGACAGACATTATAAATCTGTTTCAATCATGTGCATAGTCTTCTGCTGCTGCAGTTTACCTCAAGAGATTTTCAGTAATATTTCTTTGGATACTGCTGCATTTATGAGTAGAAAAGATATGTCCACCAACGAGAATAGTGCGGCTGGTCAAGATAAAAAGAAGAGAAGACGTACAGTATTAACATTGATGAAATGGCTAAATTAATGTTGGAGTGAGGAGAATGCTAATAAGATGGTATGGACACACTTTGACTCTGTAGTCATCTCATGTGATAATTCAGTGTTACTTCTCATCATTCAAGAATTGCTATTAATTTACTTTTGATATATAATTATTGATGAGCAGAAATTTTTTTGGTTTGCTTTTCAGCATGCCATCTCCACTGGTTTGCTTGGGCGTGGTCGAAACGACAGTGTCCTTCAGATGGGTTTTGCTATCTGTTCCCTGTACCAAAACAGGAATGTGTGGACCTGCGGTTCATTCTGGACTTGTCCCGTCTGAACCCCTGGGTTCATTGCCCCTCCTTCCGGATGACTACGCTGTCCCAGGTTCGACAGCTCTTGGATGGTGTCCCTGGACCTCCCGGACGCTTATTGTCGTGTCCCGATTCATCCGGGGTTCAGGGACTGGCTCGGTTTTGTTGTGGGGTGCCAGGGTTACCACTTTTGTTGTCTTCCCTTCGGGTTGAATCTGACACCTTGCGTGTTCACACACCTTATATGGGTCGTCATTACCCGTCTGCATCTCTTAGGTGTTCGGGTGTTGGCCTACCTCGACGACTGGCTGGTTTGGGCTCCCAGACGATCTTCTTGTCTGCTAGCCAGGGATTTGGTTCTTTCCCAGCTCGCCGGGTTCGGGTTCTTGGTGAACTGGAGGCAGTCCCATCTGGTTCCCTCCCAGGTTCGGACATGGCTAGGTCTTGTGTGGGACTCTAGGACCGCTTCCTTGTGTGTTCCTCCGAAGTCTCTTCTGTGGCTGCGGCCCCGCATGCGTCTGTTTCTGAAGGGCTCCCGGGTCACCCGGCGGTATTCACCTAATTGTACTCACCTAAGTGTGCTTGCGGGGGTTGAGCTCTGGCTCTTTGGTCTCGCCTCTCAACTGTCAATCAACTGATGTTCAGATTTCTGAGCCTACTGGGCTCTATCATATCTACATTTGAAACTGTGTATGGGGTCAGCCTCCACCACATCACTGTCTAATGCAGTCCATCTGTTAACTACTGACACTAAAAAAATTCTTTTTAATGTCCCTGTGGCTCGTTTGGGTACTCAGTTTCCACCTGTATCCCCTTGTTCGTGTACTATCCGTGTTAAACAGTTTATCTTTTATCTACCCTGTCAATTCCTCTGAGAATTTTGTAGGTAGTGATCATGTCTCCCGTTACTCTTCTGTCTTCTTGTGTCATGAGGTGCATTTCTCACAGCCTTTCTTTGTAACTCATGCCTCTTAGTTCTGGAACTAGCCTAGTGGCATATCTCTGAACTTTTTCACACTTCACCTTGTGCTTGTCAAGGAACGGGCTCCATGCTGGGACCGCATATTCCGGAATAGGTCTTACATATGCAGTATACAAGGTTCTGAATGATTCCTTACACAGGTTCCTGAAGGCAGTTCTGATGTTAGCCAGCCTCGCATACACCGCAGATGTTCTTGAGGTTGCTTGAGGGTCTGTGCAGGAGCCTGAACTTCGCAATGATAGTCTACCCGCCGGGTCGGGTTTGGCTTCGTCGGCTGTTCTGGTTCCTTCGGGGACGTCCCTTCCACCATCTCTGTTGTTTACAATATTAAGCAATAATGGAAGGATTAGTGGAGGAATTGATGAATCTAGCTGGAACTCTGAGATCAGAGATGGATTCCTCGTGATTGCTGGGTTTGGCCCCCGGGAGCTTTGCGTCGGCTGCTGCGTCGCTGTATTCCTTTTCGGGTTTTTCAGGGTTCGGGGCCTAGGCGCCCGAGCCCTCACTCGATGTGTTCATGGATGGGTCGTGTTCTCGGCTGGGGCTTTGTGACCAGTGCTCACCAGGCCGACCAGGGACGGTGGGGGTCCATCCTTCTGTTGAGAAGGATGGCCTTAAGAAGACTTTAACAATGCCGCCTACTGATATCCTAAGGACTTATAATGCATTTCTCATGTTGGAGGACGATTATTGTGGTGTGCCTGCAGTTCGTTCGAAAGGCAAAGCAACAAAGAACAACGAAGTGCAGGTCCCTCAAAGTGCTCAAAAGGTAAAGGAAGGAACTAAGTGAATTTGGGTTGTGGGAGATTCCCAGGAGAGGTATTTAGACACAACGTTTTGTACAGGTTAAGACAGGTTGTCTTGGAACCAGAAACCGTCGGTTGGTTTTGAGGGAACGTGAGGACTCGGCGGTTGCTCGAACTGCTGCACGGGACCCTGAACTCTGCACTTCTGGTTTATCCACTGAACAAGGTTTTGCTTCGGTGGCTGTTCTGATATCTTCAGGACAGCCCCTTTTGCTGCTCTTGTAATTGCTGGGTTCATCCCACAGTGTCCTTGTGCCGGTTGCTACGTCACCAGCTTCCTCTTCGGGGGTTTTCGGGGTTCTATGCCATGGCGCCTTCCTCCTTCCTCACTCGATGCATTCACTGATGCTTCCTCTGTCGGTTGGGGCTTTGTGTCTAGTACTCACCAGTCCGGCCAGGGGCGTTGGCGGCTGTCCTTGTGTCGGGCTCCCAGCACGGTGCAGGAGTTTGTGGCTGGCTGGAACTGCTGAGGATTTGGCTTCCTCGGGGTATGGTGATCCGGCTCCATTTGGATTCCCTGTTGGTTTAATGTCTCAACTTTGGAGGGGGGGGAAGGTCTCTTCAGTCCGTGACACTTTAGAGCTGGTTGCTTTGGGTAGCTCGTCTGCTGTGAACTCGGGGTTCAGCTCTCCACACCATTCACATTCAGGGAGTGTCCAGCGTCCTGGCAAAAGGTCCCGTCTCACTTAATTCTTCTTTCCACAAAGTGGACGGTCAATGCCAATTCCTTCCTTTGGCTTTGCCGGACATACTAGTACCCAGAGGGGACCTCTTCATGTTGGCTTGATCTTGGCGTTGTTCCCCAACTGCGTGGCTTTGTGGTGGACACTTCGGCAGGGCGAGTCGACGGGGGGTGGGGGTAGGGTTCCTTTACTGCTTTTCCCCATTCCAGCTGTTGCTCTAGGTTCTGGATCTGCTTGAATTGTACCGAGGGAGGGTGCTTCTCCTGGCCCCATTGTGGCCGGCCTGGCCTTGGTTACAGGCGCTGCTTGCTCGGTATTTAAACCCGGGTGTTATTTCGCAGCTACGCCTTTTCAGCAGGTCGGGCTGGTGAGGTACCTCGCTGGTTTGATCTCCTTCTCCGCAATACACATCTGGTCTTTCTGACACTTGTATATTGCATTTTTGTATGGTGATCAGGTGGCTAATTTGATGGTATCCCACCTGCAGTCTTCTTCTCAGCAACATTATGATGATTGTTGTAGGATTTCCGCCATTTTCGTTTTCTTAGTAGGGTTTTGTCTTGTCAGACACGGTTGCTTTGTACTATCTCTCGTGGCTTTTTCTGGATTGGCATCTCTTGTCGAATACTGTCACTTCGTTTCGTGCGGCTTTGGTGGAGCCGCTGCAGCTTGCATTCGGGGTGGATGTCACTTCTGCCTCGTTCCACAAGCTTTCTCATGTGTTTTTTCACCTCCAGCCTGCTCATATACCGCCTGAGCCGTCTTGCTCTTTAGACCGGGTTCTTTCCTTTCTTTCTTTGCCTCGGTTTGTGGTGGCACCTTCAGTTCATGATTGTTTTTCGAAAGCGTTGTTTTTGCTGGCTTTGGCCTTTGGAGTGTGGGGGAGATTCATGCTCTTCTCCGGCACCCTTTGAGGTTTTGTTCATTTGGCCCTGGTGGTCATTTTGTTCATTTGCAGCTGGCTTCTCCTTTTATGGTGAAGAATGAGATGTGGGAGGGGGGAGGGGGAAGGGGGTCTTCCGAGGGAGTCCATTGGTTGTGGATGTTTGGTTGGTTCGGCTAGGAATGCATCACCTGCTGCGTCCCTTGAGCTGCTTTATGCCGCTACCTGCGAGACACCGGTTCTGTGTCAGTAGATGCGCTCTGAGTTGAGCCAGTTTCCCTGGTTCCCTGTTCCAGGGATGGTGTGTCATTAAGTCTAGGCAGCCTGCGGTATACCCTTGTGTCCATGATGTTAGACAGTATGCCGTTCTTTTGGCTGTCTTTCGCAATATGTCTTGGAACAATATTCGAGCATGGGTTTTGGAGGTTGAACAGGGTCCTGGCCTTTAAGTTTCTCATGAATGTTTGCCTTGGGGCGTCTGTCGCAGTTGACTGTCACTTCTTCGGATTGAGACCTGTGGTGCTGGCGCCTTCCTGGTATGTCCCTGTTTTACCTCATCTGTGGGTAGTTAGCTTCAGGGAGCCGACAGGGCTCTCCACATAAAACCATCATTGAATATAATGAAATGGCAGTTTCTGGGTGAGTCCCGGAGGCTCCCTGACACCCTCCCTCCCTCCACTCGGTGGTTTTCATCATTTAAAGATCTGACCTGGGGGGGGTGTCCAGACTCACCTGTGCCAGCTCTGCTACCCCCACACAGGGTGGGTGGTAAAGCGCTAACGCGTGGGGTTAATTGGACGAAGTTTCGCTTGTTTGCTTGCATTTGCTTTATTGTTCTTTTGCTCTTTTGAGGACGTCGGTCGCAATTTTCAACCAGGCAGTGGTCGGTTTTGTTTCGTCTACCTTTCTGGATGCCTTCCCTGGTCGATGGCAAGTATGATACTGTATATTTTATCTTGTAAAGTGTTCATGGGCTATTGTTCCCTGCAGCTCTCTGAGGGGGCCAGGTTCTGGCTCTGGTTCCGTGGTAGGCAACAAAGAACTCTGAGACTGATGCCACTCAAGTAGTATGGCACTTGATCAGTAAGATAGCTTCAGGGTCCCGGGTGGGGCTCACCCAAAAACTGGCTTTTTATTACATTCAGTTTTTTTTTTTTTTGTTTTTTTTTTTTTAATTTTGTGAAAATTTTTGAGTTAGATTTGATTGACAATAATTTTTGTATAATAATTTGTCACATTTTAATATATTTTGTTAAGTACAGTATTTGCGTATTTTGTTAATACTGTACATGAACTTTAAATTCAATTGGTAATGAGGAACATTAATAACGTGGCAACCAATGTTCACTTGGCTATTCTGTGTATATATATGGTTAAATATTATTATTTTATAATATTATGTGTAAATCATTACTGTATATAATATTTAAGTTTGATTAAACGTTTTTAAGCACTGCATAATAGTTTACACTTTAATTAGTTGGATCATGAATGATGACAACACAGCCACCTCCCGGTGTTTGACCTGCAGTGTCATTAATTCTAGCCAGTCTGTTATCTACTCTCTGGTCCATGATGTTCATAAACTTGCAGCACTGATCATAGTGTTTTTAAACATGTGCTGGGCTGGTATCTGGGCTTGGATTTCAGAGGTCTAACAGGGTCCAGGTGACTTGATACCTAGTCAGTGTTTCTGGTTACCTTCGGACTTGTGTTGCTTTGGGTCGGGTTTCCTGTCCTAGTCTCTCCTTTTGAAGGCGTTGCTCACCTCTCTGGTCAGTCCCAGTTTTTCTTCTCTGTTGTTCATTACAAGAAACCACTATTCTTCCCCTCTAGAAGTGAAATGCCCCTTTCTGGTTGAACCTTGATAACTCCCTGGTTCCCCCTATCACTACCAAATGTGTCGATGTGTTTGTCTTAGGCTCGAGACTAAACCTGCAGCTGGGTGCATCATTTGCAAAGTCATTTTCTGTTGTTTTTCTTTTTTTCTGAACTTTGCAGCTGTCTGTTTTGCTTTGCATACTTTCTGGATATTTCCTTGATGAGGATAATCATAGCAATCACCTGGACCTCTGAGATCAGGTTCTGGCCTCCAGTAAGGTATTAAGGACTCTTAGGACTGAGGTAACTTACAGGTATGGACCTCTCTCAGTGCAGCTAGCTTGATGGAGCCACTGAGACCCAACCCAAATGAGGCACTTCAATATACTCATGCTGGTTTTTCCTATTTCCAAAGAAGTAACTTAATAACACAAAAAATTCATATTGTAAAATTTATGCACTGTGGTGACCCTGATCTGAGAGAATTTGTGCACTCCTAGAGTTAGAGTTCCAGTTTGCAAGACTAATGCGAACCCACCAAACACACAACGAAACTACGACGTTACTACAACGTTCAAACTAGTTGTAACAACAAATATAGCAAGTTGTAACAACGTTCTAGTACGTCATAAAAACTTCTTTATCAAGATGTAACAACTTTATTACAAGTTGCAACAAGCGGAAAATAGGGACAGTTACGTTTTGAGTTTGCAGGGTAATTACTGTCCGAGATACATAAACTGAAAGATTTTCAAAGCCAATTTTGTTTTTTGTATGAAAATTTAAACCTACACATGTTTTGTGAGAGTTGTGGTAACTGATGTTGATTTAATGGAAATATCTTGTTTGATAACTTTTCCATTAATTACTTAATGTTAAGATTTATTTGTTGTTATTAGTATATTGATTTTTCCTCACCCGTTTGAGAACATTGTAACACAGATATTTGAGACTAGATGCAAGAAGTAGAATATTTCAAATTTGAAAAGAAATAGTATTAATCAAGATATTTATTATGTAAATCAAGGACATTTTTTTAAATTGCTGCTATCATATGAAGCAAACTGCTTTGTTTTAATTTATACAATGCACAAACATTTTGTTTGAGAAAAATACCATTACAGAATAAAAATGCATAATACTGCATAGCTTTGCTTCAGTTTTCTTACTATAATTAACAGTTTAAAAAATCAAGTAGCATTCCCACTGTATTGGAGTTTTGTAGGATATCTATCACACTATAGTACTCTGTATGGTGCATTAAATTTTGTTATGCCTTGGAAATATTTGCTTTTAGCACATTATATATATATATATATTTATATATATATATATATATATATATATATATATATATATATATATATATATATATATATATATATATATATATATATATATATATATATATATATATATATATATAATAAATAAAGAGAAAGGGAGATGGATTCAGTGGAAGAATTAATAATTATTGGGCCTTGCAGGGTGTCCCACTACTCCAGTTCGCAGTCTTAACACTACCCAAGAGTCCACTGACAATATCAACTTCCATGAGACAGAGATGGTAAGTACCCTTATTCTCTTAAGTATGCTGTTATCTGCTTGCCTGCAACTATGTTCAGTGAAGCTTCAGAGGTATGTGCATTAGTTTTGCCATCTTAGTTTACATTTGTCTTGGTTATTTGCCAGTGTTAAATTGTCCTGGGTGCTTGATGCATTAAACAAGTGTAAGTAAACTCGAGACGTAAATGGCTTGACTACTTGGCAGATCTGTTTAGTAAATTTTCTCCTGGTGGTAATCAGGAGACTGTAGATTGTTGTTTGCTCTTTAAAAGTTTAGTACCTTAACTGTAAAGGGCTTGTGTAATGTTTTATTGATAAGATTGCTTTATTAAGTAGTATCGGAAATGCAGAATTCTGTATGGTAGACATTTACCTGCATTATTTCTCAGTGAGTTAATACACAACCATTCATATACACATCAAATGGAATATAGAATTACGGTGGCAGTTTTGTAACTCATGGGCCTGTGAGGTAGCTATTAGTAAAGCAACACATGTAATGTGAGGAGATTTGTCGTAAGAACGTTTCTACTACCTCTATCTGGGAGGCTACATCTAATGAGGTATTAAAGTTTCACCCCTCCTCATGGCAACCTCTTTATTATAGTACTGTATTTATGGCAAAATTAATGAGAAAGGCAGTACTGTACTGTACCTTGAAATTTCCAGGAACTTCTTTTGTTGGGGGGGGGGGGAAGCCCCTTGTGGCTCCCTAAAGCTGTAAACTGAGATGATTCCCATATACCAGGTTGTGTCAGCTATGTAGTGCTGAGAGAGAGAGAGTGTGTGTGTGTGTGTGTGTGTGAGAGAGTGAAAGAGTGAGTGACTGAGTGAGTGTGTGTGTGTGTGTGTGTGTGTGTGTAAATGTAATTACCTAAGTGTAGTTACAGGATGAGAGCTACGCTCGTGGTGTCTCGTCTTCCCAGCACTCTTTGTCATATAACGCTTTGAAACTACTGACGGTCTTGGCCTCCACCACCTTCTCACCTAACTTGTTCCAACCGTCTACCACTGTTTGCGAAAGTGAATTTTCTTATATTTCTTCGGCATCTGTGTTTAGCTAGTTTAAATCTATGACTTCTTGTTATTAAACTTCCAGGTCTCAGGAAATCTTCCCTATCAATTTTATCAATTCCTGTTACTATTTTGTATGTAGTGATCATATCACCTCTTTTTCTTCTATCTTCTAGTTTTTGTGTATTTAATGCCTCTAACCTCTCCTAGTAGCTCTTGTCCTTCAGTTTTGGGAGCCACTTAGTAGCATGTCTTTGCACCTTTTCCAGTTTGTTGATGTGCTTCTTAAGATATGGGCACCATACAACGGTCACATATTCCAGCTTTGGTCTTAAAAAAGTTGTGAACAATTTCTTTAGTACAGGTATTTCACAATCCATGTATTTAAAAGCAATTCTGAAGTTAGAAAGTGTAGCATAGGCTCCTCGCACAATGTTCTTAATGTGGTTCTCGGGTGACATTTTTCTATCTAGAACCACCCATAGATCCCTTTCTTTGTCAGAATTCTTTAAAGATTTCTCACATAATTTATAGGTTGTGTGGGGTCTATGTTCTCCAATTCCACATTCCATAACATGGCATTTATTCACATTAAATTCCATTTTCCAAATGGTGCTCCATATACTTATTTTGTCCAGGTCTTCTTGATGGGCATGGCAATCATCTAGGTTTCTTATCTTCCCTATTATCTTAGCATCATCAGCAAACATGTTCATATAATTCTATATTCCATCTGGTAGATCCTTTATGTAGACAATGAACATTACCAGTGCAAGAATTGAACCCTGAGGTACTCCACTTGTGACATTCCTCCAATCCAATACATTGCCTCTGATTACTGCCCTCATTTTTCTATCAGTTAGGAAATTTTTCATCCATGCTAAAGTTTACCTGTCACCCCTCCAATATGTTCCAGTTTCCAGAACAACCTCATATGTGAAAATATCAAAAGCTGGCAATGAGTCACAATATCGTGGCTGAAGTATGTTGACCAGACCACACACTAGAAGGTGAAGGGACGACGACGTTTCGGTCCGTCCCTTCACCACTGTCAAAAGCCTTTTTTAGGTCCAGATAGATGCAGTCAACTTAACCATCTCTTTCCTGTAAAATCTCTGTGGCTCGATCATAGAAACTAAGTAAATTCGTTACACAGGATCTTCCAGATCGAAAACCATGCTGTCTGTCTGATATTATATCGTTTTTCTCCAGGTGTTCTACCCATTTAGTTTTAATTATTTTTTCCAATATTTTGACAATTACACTTGTCAATGATACAGGTCTATAATTGAGGGGGTCGTCCCTGCTGCCACTTTTGTAGATTGGAACTATGTTATCCTTTTTCCACACATTAGCTTCAATTCCTTTACCTGAAAAATGAAAAATCATGCCTGAAAATGCCTGGATGCCTGAAAAATCAGTTGAAGTGGAATGCTGAGCTTAGGTGCACATTCTCTCAGAACCCATGGTGAAACTCCATCTGGACCAGCTGCTTTGTTCTTACTTAGCGCCTTAAGCATTTTTTCCACATTTTTTCCACACACACACACACACACACACACACACACACACACACACACACACACACGCACGCACGCACACACACGCATACGCATGTGTGTGTTCCTGTGTGCAAAGAGAATGATACAAAAAAAGCCGAGATGGAGGTGTTCTGAAATAAAGTGAATGAATATTTAGATAAGCCACAAGATTATAGAAAAGTTAATGAGCTGGAAGATATGTATGGTAAGGAAATAAATGAAGAGGAGTGAATATGTTAAAATCAATTTTTACAAATGAAGGAAAGGCAGTAATAATATATTTTGGAATGAGCAAAGGAGGTGGAAGACAACTAGTATGACAGAATAGATGAAGGGAAAATTAGTGAAGCTGTGAATAGGTTAAATTGGGTGAAGGCTCTCAATGCTGTATAGTTGGAATAACTGTGTATATGTTAAGAGATATATATGATGACATGATGGTGGATGTGTTTGTCATGAGGGTGAGGGTGGGGCCAGATCATTAGGCTGAGGCCATTTTGATGCCTATACAGCAGTGTCATTTTTATGAAAAAAATGCTAATGTAAGCAAATGTCACATTTAACGCTTTCACAACCCAGACATGCGCGCCCCAGCTCGCCTCAATGTGGGCAGTGTGTTTCCCGTGGGCACGTGCCCACACTAAAATGCGTATACTCTTTCAGTTTTCTGATGTCAATTTTTGTGTTACGTCATTCATTTTGGTATCAATTTGTTTGCAGAAGAATTCTCTAAAAGGATATATGCATATAAGGTCTAAAAGCTTGGCGTGCCACCCACAGCAAACCCAAAAAAATGACCAAGCAATACCCGTAAGCGAGCACTCATCCACACACCCACAACAACCACACTAAAATGTTTATACAGTACTCTTTTCAGTTTTCCCGTGTCAATTTTCGTGTTACATCATTCATTTTGGTAACAAATTGTTCGCAATAGAATTTTCTAAAGGGATATATGCATATAAGGTAAAAAAAAAAAAAAACGGTGCGACACCCGCAGCATACCCGAAAGTTGCTCAAGCGTTACCCGTGAGCGAGCAAGCAACTACTAAAATGTGTATACTCTTCATGTTACATTGTTAATTTTGGTATCAATATGCGATAATGCGATAGACGCGATAAAGCACCTAAATTATTGGGATCGTCTGAAAGGTCTCCAAATGTACTCACTAGAAAGGAGACGAGAGAGAGATCAAATAATATGTGGATGTTCAGCTGGTGCCTTTATAGCATTGGTAAGTAATACATAAGTCCAGCGTGCTGTCCGCTCGACCGACTGGCTCCCTGTGACATATTGTGGGCCTGTGACATATTATAGTGCTCATATTGGGGGCCTGATAGCGAAAAATATTCATATTATGTAAAAATAACTTAAAAATGTTAAATAAATCTCCAACTTATTGGCTTCAGTGTCGTGAAACTTTCAGCAAATTATTTTTAGAAATTGATTTTAGACAAATTTTTAAAAAATAAGAACGTTTTGTTGATAAGGAGAACAACTCCAAATAAGTGGAACTGAAGGATTATGCAGTAATAAAGAGATACAAGCACCTGTCTAACGCTCAAAGAAGAACAATAGTAGTAAGAAGTGTCCACAAAGTGGATATGCAGTTGGTGCCTTTATAGCATTGCTGAGTAATACATAATAACACAAATAAAACATATTAACAGTTATTCATTATTATTTTGTTATATATCATATAAATATATTGTCCAATATTAATATATGTTACCCTCATCTATGTCCCAAAAATATTTTTTTTTTAGGGGAAATTTTTTTTTAAGAATTTAGTATTTTTTTTTCCTTTGTTTATTATCTGATTTTGTTGTAACCTTTACATCCTGGAGAGTGCATGTGTTTCCATAACTATGTGAAGATAGAATGAAATTAGTCAACAAATAAATCAGTCACTCGCAAAACTTGGGACTTTAAATTTTTTTGCTAATTTTTTCTCTGATTTCAAACTCTATTTTCTTTGTCTCTTTAGGTTGTTTTCATGATTAGGGACCATATTAAGGCTTTTTCACTTATATAAAGTATACCCTAAATATATCCCCTAAATCATTATATAGTGGCACCTCGACATACGATTGCCCCTACTTACGATAATTTCGAGTTATGATGTAAATTTCATAGAAAAATGCGACTCGATATCCGATGGTGTCGTCGACTTCCAACATTTGTTGGTACACATTCGGGTCGACTGAGCACGTGGTTCCCGGTCACGCGGCTGACCTGCCTCAGTTTACTACAGCTGCCCGCATAGTAACGATCGCGCCTATAAGAAATTCCGCTTTTGTGGTGATTTTTTGCATTTTGAACATTAAAGTAATTATTATATATCACGCCATGAGTCCCAGGAAATTCAGTGGTAAGGCTCAAGATATGAAAACCCATGTAAGGATGACCACAGAGCAGAAACAAGAGTACAGAATGTCTCTTCCTCAACAATTAAGAAAATGTGTGCAGCATGGGAAGAATTGCAAACCTTTGCTGAAACGACTCGCCCAAATCAAGCTGCAGTAGGTCGTTGCCTTAACCTATTCAATGACACTGTGATGCATCATTACAGACAAATGTTAAAACGAAGGGAAAAACAAATGTCTCTTGACAAATTTGTAGTGAGACAAACAAGCACTGAACCACAACCAGGTCCTAGTGGTATTCAGGCAAAATGTAGGAGAGAGAGTACCCCAGAGAAAACATCACTGCCTGATGTGATAATGGAAGGGGACCTCCCTTTCCAAACAATAACAACTCTCCTCCTCCCCCCTCATCACCATCTTCCATACGCCATCAAGAGTCCACCATAAAGGTAAGAGAAACTTTGGTACTGTACTGTAGTTAGAAAAAAACATTGTCTCTGGGAAGGGATTAGCATCGTAAGTCGAGGCCCCATTATAATTATTATAATTATCCCTATATTTTGTGTTTTGGGGTTATTTTTTCTTGACTTCATTTCAACACAAATTGACCTACAACTTTCACATATTTGAGTATGAATGCCAAACAATGTTTATTAAAACATACAATTAGATTAATGAATTAAAACTATCTCTATTCATTGTTGATAACTTCAACTTCAATTATCTCTGAAACTAGAGTTTCAACTTTGAGTGGCTTGTAAAATTCTAGTTTTTGACTGATTTTCACTATTTTGACATTGTGTGTTCAGCTGTCACAATCTCTTCACAATGGATTTTTCATAAACTTTATACATTTGGAGTTATAATTTTGGGGTTCTAAATTTGCAGCATATTTCAAATGCCCTATTGACAATTTTTTTTACAGTAAACTATACTGAAAACCTATATTCTAATTTGATGAAAATGAATATCATATGCTATTCTGAGAGAATAACAACATTAAATGAACAATTGGTAATAGTTCATATTTTTTATTCTGAATTGAAAATCTGACGTTTTCAATATTCAATTTTAAAATTAATTTTGATTCTCTTGTTTTTCAATTTATGCTGTGATCGTTCAGACAAAGTTGGAGCATTTGCCTAGTTGATTATGCAAAAAAAAATTGGAAAGTGTTTGTGCAAGTTTTAAAAACTTATGTTAAATTATTTTATTGCAAATCATATACAGTATATGTATTGCGCGGTCCAAGGGTTAAAGGGTGCAAATTGTATATACAGTATATGTATTGCGCGGTCCAAGGGTTAAAGGGTGCAAATTGTATATACAGTATGCAATTTAAGTAAATGTCGCTGAACGGCGCACATCGTATCTATACAATTGAGGGTGCCGCACACAATTTAAATGTAAACCCCCGTGTAGCTGCAGGACATCAGCTTCCTCAGGGCTCTAGTAAACAGACGCCATTTTTTTTTTTTTTTTAAATTGTGGGTAACATTTCCGGGTGTGAGAGCCTCAGTACTGAGTGAGCCACTAAGGCAGGTGCACACAGCATGAGCTAACAGCACTGATGTTCAGCTTGTGATCACAGCATCGCCTAAAGATGTCAAAATATATATATGTAATTGCTATTATTTAACGATGATAGTATTACAGTAGACCCCTGACTGTGATAAAAATGACCAGGATTCTGATAATAGCGGGATTGTAGTGATAATTAGCGTTGTGCACTAGCATTGTGGGAGGAGTAATCTTGGTGAGGGAGGGAGGTAGCATTGTCTACTGACTATGTGTAGCAACCTGTTACTGTCTGGACTCACAGTACCAGCTTAGTGGTTCACGTGTTGACCAAACCACACACTGGAAAGTGAAGGGACGACGACGATTCGGTCCGTCCCGGACCATTCTCAAGTCGATTGCAATGAGGGAAGATGATTGTAAAGATTTAGCCACCCAAGAGGTGGCACAGGCATGAATATCCCGTAACCCGATGAAGGAAGGAGGCGAAGGCAATAAGTAGGCAAGAGAAAGGTGAGAAGAAAATCTTAGAGGAAGCAAAAAGCAAGGCAAAAGGTACGAAAGGTAAGGTGTAATAAAGGGGATAGTAAAAGGAATAAGAACATAAGAACAAAGGTAACTGCAGAAGGTTTATTGGCCCTTATGAGGCAGCTCCTATTTATAACCACCCAATAAGAATGGGATAGTAATAGGAATAAGAAGGGGATAGTAATAAGTATAATCAAGGGATCATAAAAGAAAACAAGGGAAAGAAAATGAAAGAAGGAAAGTGAAAGAAAGATAAATGGAAGGGTAAGCATATGTTAGGTCACGTTTGTTAGAAAGTTTAGAGCATTTGAGTATATACTGTGAAAAGGAAGAGTCAACAGCAACAAAGCCAGGACTCAAGTTCATGTTGGGTACGTTTTGTATTAGAGCCGATTCAACAAGACGGCAATTCGACGGCGTCTGTGTAGAGTAAAGGTAGGAAAGATTATTTTGGAGGAAGGCCAATCAATAGGATGATTAGAATCCCTAACTTGGCAGAAGAGAGCATTGTTTGTGTCTGCAGACCTAACACTTCTTTTGTGTTCTTTAAGTCTTATCATTAAGTGTATGGCCAGTTCATAGTGGCTCACTATGGTGAACACACATGTAGATACTTATAGTTAATGTGTGTGTGTGTATATAGAGTGATAACAGCAAAACTATTTGTTCATTCTTTTATGAACCTAATAATTGAATCACTAAGGTTCAGTTCTTGCACCGGTAATGTTCATTGTCTACATAAACGATCTACCAGTGAGAATACAGAATTATATGAACATGTTTGCTGATGATGTGTGAGATTATCCTTTTTTTGTGGTGAAACCTCAGTCAGAAAGGACTGAACTAGCATAAAACTAATGCTGAGGGCAGATTATACTTTTATGACTGACCAGTGATGCATAGAGCAGCTGCAGGAGTCCAAATAATTGGCACTCCTTATCCACTAGGTCGTGGAGCTTCTAGGGGCCTCAGGAGGAGGTCATCAGAGTAGCTCGAACACAATTCACATCGAATAGAATTTATATTTGATGTGTACGGCCATGAAAGTAGTTGGAATCCAAGTAATACACGCAACATAAAAAGGCTCACGATAGTATTGAGAATATTGGCAAAGTTATTATTAGGTGCAAGGGTCTGAAGGTGTGAACGTAAAGGCACTTGTACTTAACAGTTAGTTTATTCATAAAACTTAATACTAACAGTACATGACAAGAACAACAACACTCGATTTATTACGTTACTTCAGTCTTTTCAAAGGACAACACAATCCACAATGACTACGCGTAATTAGCAATCTCTGAGTAAGCGTACCAGAATCTGTCACAGCTTGACAGTTCACTCAATTCACGAAGAATTTACGTTAAGGCTTGGCATCACTAAGACCGCTTAACTAACATCGAGCAGTCAATACGATTACTAATCACTGCGTATCAAATCAATTGAAATTAACACACTGATATCACGAGGATAATTGAACACGACGTTACACTGACACTGCAAGAATAAATGATCACAAAGTCACTTTGACATTTCAAGTTAATGAACACAAAGTTACACTGAACACACCAATACGGGTCACTGAGACTAACAACAATATATCAAAGATAATTGTACACACCAACACGGGTCACTGAGACCAACAACAAAATGGTAATGATTAATGTACACACTTAACCAAAGTACACTAGGTCACACAGACCACCTACAAATAGTAAACACCACACACAACACTGACACACTCACATGTCACCAAAAATAAAAATTACAGTACACAAAGTAAATAACTGGTACTTGGACTTACAGCATGTTCCCTGGAAATATAGATAGAACGGCATGGACATGGGTTAATCACACAGATACGGTAAACAACAAACCACACTAAACACAGTAAAATACACATGTCACAAAGACAACTAAATGTGTAAACTGAATGTGTAAGATGACAATCACACTAAGATCTTGCTACAGTATTCACACAGAAAAGCTGTAGTAGGTCTTCACCTATCGTGCTTCCTCGGGGAATCGAACTCGGTTCTGTAGGGGAACTAGTGAGAATGAACACTGGACGGCTGAATCAAATCAACACAAGATATTTGCACACAAAGAAGATACAGAGAAATAATGTTTGAGTACTCACATTAATTTATACCGGTATGTCACACTCACAAACATTAATTACACGCACACTAGCCCCAGCTGTTGATTAAAGCACGAGTCAGGGACGATGGAGTGTGGTGGAGGTCGGGTTGGGACACCGACGCTCAGAAGTAGCGAGGCGAGGCAGCTGGCTCACGGCCTGGGGATGTGAGGGGCGGCAGGGAGGTGTTTCCCGCGCCCATAGTGGCCACCTTCTACACAGCCAGACAAATCATGCAGTCGAAGTCGCCTCCGTCACTGAAATGGCTCCTCCCAACATAATCCTTTTGCTATTATTACACTAATACACACATTATATATAAGTATGCACATGTTGTAAGCACCGTAACTGTACACCTAAGCTTGTAAGGTGCCCAAAGAGCATAGTGGCCGCCCTCTACACAGCTAGACTAATCATGCAGATGACGTCACCTCCGTCACCGAAATGGCTCCTCCCAACATAATTCTTTTGCTGTTATTACACTAATACATTATATATAAGTATCTACATTTGTGTTCACCATAGAGAACCACTGAGCTGGTATGGTGAATGCAGACTATAGCAGGTGGCCACACAGTCAGTAAACGATGCTATCTCCCTCTGTCCCTCAGCATCACTCCTCCCACAGCACTAATTATCACAACAATGCTGCTATTATCACAATCCTAGTCATTTTTATCACAGTCAAGGTCATCTGTAATATTGTCATCGCTAAATAATAGCAGTTATATATTTATTTTGACATTTTTCGGCGATGCTGTGGTCACAAGCTGAACAGCAATGCTGTTTGCTCATGCTGCGTGCACCAGCCTTGGTTGCTCCAACAGTACTCTGGCTCTTACACTGGAGAATATTGCCCACGATTTAAAAAAAAAAATGACGTCTGTTTACAAGAGCCCTGAGGAAGCTAATGTGAACCCTGTGTAGCCGTAGGCCATTTGAATCATGCCTGGCACCCTATGGCATATATATACCCCATGCGCACCGTGGGACATGTTACTCATGGCGTATATATACGCAATGCCCAGTTTAAGGATTAATAATTGACTTATGTCAGCTAATAAAGAGGGTGTACAGAGCATAAACTGTTTATTTCTCACTGCTTCTAATACTGGTGTCTTGATTTCTTGATTATTTTTCCAAACTCTGAGCTTTTAACATTTTCTGCAAAGTTGTTGCATTTCTGCCTTCCATTAGTTTGTTAGTACAGTACTTCAATTTTTTGTATCCTATCTCTCATATATCAGGTTACCTGTTCCTATTCTTGCTCTCTCTTTCTCGATACACTACATTGTATAATTTTTTCAACCGTTTTTTGCTTTATTGTCCTCTCCTTTCTCTTCTGCATTTTTCCTGTTTATTCCTTTTTTTCAATTCTTATATGCATTGTTTTAACTGATCTATTTTCACTTTCTCCTCTCTCTCATTCTTCCAACAAAGTCCTTAGGTTCTTCAACAGCCTCTGAATTCTAGAGTTTTCAGATAACTGCTGTCTGTCCTTCCTGTTTATTTCAGAATTTTTCCCTCTCAAACACCATAACCCATTCTTGTAGTTGGTTTACTTCATCTCTGCACCTGGAATTCTCTCCCACTGATTCCTTCATCCTGCTTTATACGTTGTTTACCTTTCTCTTTCTTTACCTTTCCTCCTTTACAGATTTATTTTCTCCTTTATACATTTCTCCTTGAATGGTAATAAATTCTCATGTACTATCAATCTCTACTGTACAACTATATTCATCTAATGTGGCTTTTCCTGCTCCCTCTCTATCATTCCTGTTTATTTTGCACCAGGTACTAACTAGGTCCATAGTGTACACCAACTCACTTATCTCGTATCAACACAATTTGGTAAGTGTTGTATTATTCTTGTGACAATTTGTTGTCAGTCTGACTTCCTACTGCTGCCTGATAAAAATCTGCCTATGCTGCTTTGTATTTTATCATGCCAACTTTTATTTCATTCTCAAAATCTCAATGGCTCTCCTTGTGACATTTTGCCAGTTGCAAACTTTTTTTTCCACTGCCTGGATCACAACTACAGCTTCCTCGCCTTTAACTTCCTCATACATATTTCTTTCTTTATCCAGTGCTAATCCATTTTTTATTGGTAAATGTTGCTAAATTTTATTGCTTGCACCAAGTACCAAGTACTACAAGGCACTGAATATGAAATGATTTTTGGTTCAAATGCTTTTTGCCTTGCCCTTCTGTTTACTGTTCTAATTCACTTTTTATTGAGTCACTTCACACAGTATACTATATTTGCTTCCTGGTGGTGGCAAAGAGGTAGGTTTACATGTGAAATGAACTCATTTAATAACCACACCTTGATTAGGTCACTGACACGCTCAGTCCACAGGTTACATGCCATGTACAGGCGATGAGTCACAATAACGTGGCTGAAGTATGTTGACCAGACCAGAAAGTTGCTTCACTTTCTAGTGTGTGGTCTGGTCAACAGTTACATGTCATGTCTCCTCTTAATACAAGTTTCTCAGAAAATCATCTTTTCTGTTTAGTTTCTATGACTATTTTCTATGTTCTCTTGCCTGTCATTTATGCACTTGTATGCAGTTTTTCAGTGACTTATTTTCCAAATTATTATTATCCTAAATCAAAACAAAAACTGAAGCTTTACCCAGCCCTCTGTATATGATAATTTGTGTGTTTTTTGCTTAGGGAGGTGAATGTGTGCTGTTAATTATGCCATGTTGAATAGTGTTTACCTCCTCACATACTTAAGCAAGAGTAAGCAAATTTCTTTACCAAATTGTAATAAATGTTACAATAATATGTAACTAGGTAAATATTTGTGTTGCTTAGGTAGAGTGTGGGGCTGGCTGTTGCATTTTATTTGAGCTTGGCCCCAGTCGGTTGCTCTTCTAGCTTGTACCAGGGGCTTTCTTATGACTGAGCTCTTGCACTAAGCTCTGAGTGACCTTATGTCGCAAGAAATAAGCATAGTTTAAAGCTACTGTATTAACCTCTTTAAGACTTAAGTCTCGCATGGGTACTTACCAATCAGTACTTATCAGTGACTATGGAGAAGTTTAGTCTAGCTCTTAATGCCCTGTGTACTAGCCTTGTACTCGTTGTGTTAAAGGTTCACTATTCTAATAATCAATATTTTTGTTGAACCTTTCATTAACCATTAATACTAATGCACCTAGATAGTGCGATCCGCAGACTTTGACGTCATGCTCCTGGCGGTGCAAGCGAGCATGCGACGACACCGAAATGTGTATACTCGTTTCAGTTTTCTCACCTTAATTCTCATGCTACATTGTTCGTTTTGGTATAATTGTGTTGGAAATAGAATTCACTACAGGTGTATATGCATATAATGTCCAAAAGCCTGACGTGACTCCCCACAGCAAAGCCTAAAGTTGACAAAAATTACCCGTGAGCACACAAAATCAGTAAAATGTGTATACTCATTTCAGTTTTCTCACCTTAATTCTCGTGCTACGTCGTTCGTTTTGGTATTGTGTTAGCAATTAAATTCCCTGCAGGTGTATGTGCATACAAGGTCCAAAAGCCTGGCGTGACTCCCCGCAGCGAAGCCCAAAGTTACCCGTGAACGAGCACCAATTGGCACACCCAACCTAATGTGTATACTCGTTCAGTTTGATAACATCAATTTTCGTGTTACTTCTTTCATTTTGGTATTAAATTGTTCGCAATATAAAGGTGCGTATTTTAAAACTAGTCCCATAATAATAGAGCAATAAATAGAATTTTAACAAATATTTTAAAATTTGAACCAAAAACATGTATAAAATCTTTCCAGTGTTCTGACATCAATTTTCGTGTTACATCTTTCATTTTGGCATCAAATTGTGCTCAATCTAAAGGTAGCTCATTTTAAAACCACTCCCAGATTGATCGTATAAAATTAAAATTTTTAACAAATATCTTAATGTTGGACGCCACTCGCGTCCACGACTCGAACTCAGGAGAAAAATTGTGGACGCCAGAGGCGTTCGAAGAGTGCAATAGTGTTAAATGGCGTAAATCTTGTATATATATGATTTGGTCTGACTGCCTGCACAGCGTATATTACATACATGTTTTAAAGTGTAGCGTAAGATTTAAAAGTCTTGAAGCTAATGGGGTTCACATCGGCTTCCTCAGGGCTCCAGTAAACAGACACCATTTAAAAAAAAATAATGGGCACCATTCCCGAGTGTGAAGGGCTCAGTACTGGGTTAACACCCAAGGCTGGTGCATGCAGCACGAGCTAACAGCACTGCTGTTCAGCTTGTGACCACAGCATCGCTTAAAAATGTCAAAATATATATAGTGTGTCCTCACTTGAACGAACTATATGGGGCAAAGCCGATTCGTTCCAGTGCAGAATTCGTTCCAGTGCAGAATTCGTTCCATTCGTCCGGCCCCAACAACCTTCTTAACCACCGTGCTATGCTGAGTTTATTGTGAAATTCCCCCGGTGCGCATGAAATAAAGTGTTCCCAAAAAATTCTTTTTTCTTCGTAAAATGATAAATTCCCTTCCCTGAACATGTCTATGTAAAAATAAATACCAAATTCCACTTTCTTCATTCTGTGTGCTTGCAAATAACGCACTCACGTGCACCCTTGGCTTTAGTACTTGTAGGTTGCATGCAGCCAAGCTTGTAAAGCATAAGGTAATATTGAAATGATTATAGGAAAGATCAATCTGTAACGTAGTCTTGAAAAGATCACTTTGTATGGTCCCACACAGGAAGAGATTCAGCTTGCCTCAAAGTGTCCGTCAGTCAGGAAGAGATTCAGATATTCTTGAGGATATCTATGGAAAACACCACCATGGAAGCTGTTAACGCTGTTCATCTATGCTACTTGTATCAGATGCATCATCACTGAATGCAGAAAGTGAATTCATCTATGTATCATCTAAATAAATTGGAGATAGCATAGGATTGCAAGGGTGACGCTCTCAGCTATAACTGGATACGCTCGCTGTATCGTCCTCATAGGTGCTGTATCACTTGCATCTGACCTTTGTGTTAGGTCCTTATTGTGCCTAGCTTCACCAATTTTATGACCTTTGTTCTTCAAACAATAAGGTTTGAATTTCACCGACAGAGCGTTATCTTTCAACACTGCGTCAGACAGGTGTTTGGGAGCCAGAGGTGCGTGCGCCACCCATGGTTGCTTATTCAGTACTAACCTAGCCAGCAGCCCTAGGGCATTCTGGGAATTTTTTCCAAGATGGCTGCCTCTCACTGGAGGTCCTAAGAGTCAATTTTGTACACAACCAACCTCGCACACACTTAGAATTGGTAACGAAAAATCAAAAGAGAGTTTTCTCGGCGCACTTTCCCGCCGACCGAGAATACTCGGTTGGCGCAGTTAAATGGTTAAGGGTTAACCCTTTAACTGCGCGGCCTATAAATATGACCCCCGCCCCCCAGTGCGCAAGAAATAAATTCTCGGGAAAATTTTTTTTTTTAGTTCTGAAAGTGTCAAAAACCCCTCCCTGTATATGGGTATAGCAATGGAATTTCGAAATTGTACTTACTTTGGCTGCTATGGGGTCCGTAAGGTGGCGTTTGACGTCATCATTCCCTGTGTGCCCGTGCCATAAACTCCCGGGGCCGGTGGGGCGCGCGAGTTGCCGTGAATATATTTTTGTTCATTTTTTGCACACAGTTCCAAATACATTTTATTTGTTTTTATGCGCTAATCCTATGTATAATGAACGTGTACACCATATTATGGCAGTAAAACATCCGTACTGTCCAAGGACACTGTTATGTCCATGACACTTGTGTACATATATAAGAACATAAGAACAAAGGCAACTGCAGAAGGCCTATTGGCCCATGCAAGGCAGCTCCTATATATAACCCCCCAATCCCACTCATATACATGTCCAACCCACACTTGAAACAATCGAGGGACCCCACCTCCACCACGTTACGCGGTAATTGGTTCCACAAATCAACAACCCTGTTACCGAACCAGTATTTACCCAAGTCATTCCTAAATCTAAATTTATCCAATATATATCCATTGTTTCGTGTTCTGTCTTGTGTTGATACTTTTAATACCCTATTAATATCCCCTTTGTTGTGTCCATTCATCCACTTGTAAACCTCTATCATGTCACCCCTAACTCTTCGCCTTTCCAGTGCACCCAATTTAAGCTTTGTTAATCTTTCTTCATATGAAAGATTTCTAATTTGGGGAATTAACTTAGTCATCCTATGCTGGACACGTTCTAGTGAATTTATATCCATTCTATAGTACTGCGACCAAAACTGAACTGCATAATCTAAATGGGGCCTAACCTGAGCAAGATATAGCTGAAGAACCACACCAGGTGTCTTGTTACTAACGCTTTGATTAATAAATCCCAGTGTCCTATTTGCCTTATTACGAACATTCATGCATTGATGCTTTTGTTTTAAATTCTTACTAATCATAACTCCCAGATCCCTTTCGCAATCCAACTTCGCAATCTCAACACCATCTAGCTCGTATCTTGTAACTCTATCATCATTACCTAGCCTCAGAACTTTACATTTATCAACATTAAACTGCATCTGCCAATCTTTTGACCAATTCAAACCCCTATTATCCCACTCAGGCTCTTCTATAATACTATCATGGCTAAATAATGCAGGTTATAATATATTTTGACATTATTAGGCGATGCTGTGGTCACACGCTGAACAGCAGAGCTGTGCGCTCATGCTGCGAGCGCCAGCCTTGGTTGCTCACTCACTACTGAGGCTCTGACACCCGGCAATGTGGACCATGATTTTTTTTAAAGATGGTGTCTGTTTATAAGAGCCCTGAGGAAGCTGATGTGAACCCCATGTATCCGCGGGAGTTTTAAATGGAACGTGAAAAATAAAAACACCCGGAGGTGTGTTGCGCACCCGAAGCCTGGGCCTGCAGGCGCATTGCGCAGTTAAAGGGTTAAGAAACCAACATGGTTAAATAGTATTTTTTTTTACTTAGTGTTAGCTAACAGGGAGGGAAAGAAATAACCCATTCCGTATTTCATGTAATTATTTCTATAAATTACATTGAAATAATGAGTGAGCTAGGGAACACTTATCACAAAGAAATTATATTTAACATAGCATGGAAACCTTGTGTAAGAGAAAACTGTTATTGTGCCAAATTTCTGAAAAGCTGATTTTGAGGGATTAAGTAGTTTCCTGGAAAGGATAGATTGGGCAGACCTTAAGAATGGAGGTCTTACAACATGAATGTTCTTAGCATCTGACAGAAGTCTAGAAATGGGTGCCATGACTAACTAGACTATGATGTGGATTCAGGTATTGAATACCGTATAAATTGATTAGGTCCAATAGCAATGATACCAAATGAATACAAATGGGACTGAAGAAACTTACTGGGGAAAAAATATGGCTATGTGCAAAGGACCTAGGAACGTTGAAGTTAATCTAGAACAATTTGTGAAACTAATTTGAAGTGTTAAAAAAGAAACAAGTAAAGCCAAAAGAAACAATGAAGTACATAAAGCAGGGCAGGAAATGACAAATCCTGAAGTTTTTTTTAGATATATTAAACAAAGGTTAGGTAGAAAACTGTGTTGTTGAAAACCAAGATAGGTCAGGTAGCTGATAATGTAGCCCGTTCTCATGAGCGTTCCCAACGTCAAGAAACTGTCATACTAAAGTGTAACAGTTTGACAGTGTGACAGTAAAGTGTAACCTCTAAAGGAGGTTAATCTAACCTCTAAAGGAGGTTAGGTGTGTTAAATCCTAACCTCCCAGAGTACCCACGAACATAAAACGGGACATTGTCAATTTTGATATCCACTACAATTTTCTTATACGGCAGTTTTTGGCTTTGGGTAAAATGTACATCAAAATGCGACATGCTATTAGGAGGATGGGTTGGATAATGACAAAGAAATGGGTGGTATGTTAAATAAATACTATGTTTCGATATTTTTTCAAAGAACTTGATATTTTGCCTGTAGCTAAACAAATACTAGGTGGTGAAGAAGACAAGTTGATTAGTTTTGTGGTTATAAGAGGAAGTTAATAAATATAAAAATTAATGGCAAACAAGTCTCCAGGTCCAGATGAAGTATTTCCCTGTGCTTAGAGTATATTTTGAAGAGCTTAGTCTTGCATGTTGAATAAATAGTTAGAATCGAGCAGGTAACTTTACACCATGATTATGAAGCAGTGGCAGTACCACTGTGAATGATTTACTGGAGTATTAGTACTACAGTTCTCCATTGAATTTCTGAGTGTGGAAAGTAACATGAAATGATAGATGTTACCTTGAGTATTTCTTAGAACTTTAACCTTCTCTTCCTATATGGCTTATGATTCCTCTCAGCCCCACCTGACTGCATTGATAGCTACCAAAATTTGAAATTCTGTATATGGATAGTGATGGGGGACTGTTAACTGAATATTGATCCATGAAATTTGTATCCCTCCTATATGGGAGGTTTATCTATTGGGAGTATTGGCTTGACATAAGATAATTTTATTGACTGGGATGCTATCGCTAAGGTTATTTCCGAGATGTGAAAATTAGAAACATTTTAAAATTATTGAAGCACAGTATTTGCCTATTTAGAGCAATGTTTAGAATTAAACAGAATGTTAGCCAGATGAGAAACATGACCATGAATGAAAGAATGAGTGTTACAATATATTGTTATAATGTGTCTACCAATACTGTACCTAATTTTGTATTGCTTTGAGCCTTTTTGTGTGCATGCAAGAATGGCCAGGATGTTGGTGTTCTGTGGACAGATTTTCAGTTATGCTTGAAATGTTTGCTTGCTGTGGCACTCTCATTACATTAACATAATAAACTTCCTTTTGAAGCTTTTGTTACAGATGAATGTGTTGGTGCTAATTGTTTTACTTTGGTTTATCATATATCATAAATGAAGTTTCCTGTTGGTGTCTTCATGTTCATTAGCATCCTGTGTAGAACATTTCTTTTCCACTCAGGACTTTTGTGTGCATTTTCTTCATTTCAGGATTCATTTAAATTATTTATCATTACATTACTTAATATTTTTAGAATGAAATACATAAACTTGCATGAATGTTTTTCCTTTTAGTGCAAGTTGCTTTTATGACACAGAGCATTGATATTAGTTAAATGTTCGAGTTGGGAAGACGAGTATTAGGGGAAAATAAAGGTTTGAGTAGCTAGGAATGACATCTAAATTACCTTCAAAATAGTGTTTCAGGTTTCCTCTGTGTGGATATGCATTGAAAACTGCAAGCAAGAACATTAGTTCTTAGACATTCATGTTAATGCTGTCAATGTTCCCTCTACTTGATCACAAAAAATCACATTAAATGTGAGATTTTGAAGATGGAGATTATCTTCCAATTTACATTAGCTCCGGTTTTCTGGGGGAATGCCCCTGCGGCTCCCCAGAGCTAACCGGGCTAATATGAATGTATTAGACCCTGGCATCAGTCAATACACATGGAGTTCTAGGCCTACGGGAGAACACAAACCAGAACCTGACCCCCTCAGAGTGGCACGAGGAGCAATGGCCTATAGAAACCCAATGTGGTTGGAAGCATTCTATGTCGGCCATCGACCGGGTCAAGCACCCAGAATGGTAAGCGCCCCAAAACAAACCTCTATTCTGGTTAAATTATTGCTACTGAAAGTTCAATTAGTGGATAGAACTCCCCAAATGAAAATGAGCAAACGAGCATGACGTCACTACATCATCACACCCCTGTCTGCTCACACCTTTCCCCCTCCCCCCTTCCCAGGAGGAGCAAGGGGGAACTTCAGATTCCCGTGCCAGCAATCCACCCTGCAGTTCTGTGGCTGATGTGAACTGGCACGGTCGTGCACCTCTGGCTTTCTAGTTCTGTGCCTTGTGGTGTGGTCCTGTCAACTTGATGATGTGCGAGCCAAGAGTAATTTCACAAGTACTCAGGCAGCATGTGCCTAAGGTTCTCTTCCCTTGGTGCCCTGTAAGTACTGCTTTTGGGGCTTGGGACCAACTTCCACAGGTCACCTTTTGGGTCTACCTCCGCAGGGTCTTTTGCTGCTTTGTGATTGACCGCCTTTTGAGTCGGCTGTGGGGTTTCATGCACCATTGTATGCCTCTGTGTAGGGGGTAGTTTCATCACTGGTAGGGGCGCAGGGTACTGTTCAGCTAGTTGTCACCTCTCATAGCGGTGGGCTCTGTTCCGCCTGGGCACATTGTCCTCTTGCGGGTTTTACTTTTGTTTTCCTTCTCCTGCCTGGTAGGGAGTCTGCCCCCTTGGTTTTAGTCTCACATTATTATATCTTGGTGGTCCTCCACTAAGCCCCTGTGAGTGTACACGTCCCGGATGTTCAGCTTTAGCAGTTTGCTTGGTAATCTTGGGTGCCAATTAGCAGTATCTTGCCTGGGCTTCCCTTAGCACGATACATGACTAAGGGCCCTGAGAAACCTCGCGGGGGGCTCTTTGGTCTGATGGATGTGACCCCTGGGTCCCCTCTCGCTTCGTGCGAGTTTGAGGGTTGCTCTGTCCCCTTATCTTAGGGTGACAATCACCGGTTGTGCCTCCGTCATGCTTCCTGACGGCGGTGACACTTTTGGCCTGGAGTCTTGCAAGTGGTGTTGCTTGCTTGTTCTCCACTTCACCCAGGCTACTTAGCTTGATATTCGGGTGCAGGCAGCTTCGGCGTTGCATTCTCGTTTTAGGTTGCTACCCAGGTGCCCCAAGACTGCCCTGTTTTGGATATAGGGACCCGGACTTGAGGGTGTTAGTCGCTTCGACATTGGTTCAATCCACACTCCCTTGTCCTTCCCCTTCTGTTGTTCATCCTGGTCCTCCCCTTTTCCCTGCTTCCGGCTTCAGGGCATGTGAGAGTTTCGGAGTAGGGGCAGGGTTTAGTTGGTGTTGAGACTTGGGCGGTTTCGAAGGATGCCCCTTCCGGTGTAGCGACGGAGGCATTCGAGCATGTTCCACCAGCCGGAGCTTCTGGGTCTGACCAGTGGCCCCCCCTTTGTTCCTGCTTTCTCGGCTGCTCCTGCCTTTTCTTTAGAGGAGGGGTTTGGAGGATAGCTCGGCCTCGGGTCCTCATGGGGAGGTTACTGGGACAGGGGAGGGGTCTTGGCGGAGCATGGGTCATCTGCTCTTTTGAAGCTGTTTGTGTCGATCTTGCGGGTTGTGGTGTCACTGTTTTTTGCTTCCAATATCACGTGTCAGCAGGTGGTACTTGCTTCCTTTGTGGAACCCGCTTGGGCCCTGGCTCTTAGCTTGTCTTCGCCTTTTTGTCCCTTGCTGTTTGCAGAGTCTGCGGTTGTGCAGTATTGGCAGGCGGCGGCTTCAAGTTTTTGCCCTATGTCGGACTTGTTTGTTCTCCGGGGGTCCTTGGGGGGGGTCTTCCCGGAAGGGTCGTGCCAGGGCTAAGAGTTTCTCCCGTCATGGTAGGCCAGTGGTGCCAGTTTCGGATCAGTCTTTGTTTGGTTGGCGAGTTGATCGCTCTGTGCGGAGGTAGAGTTCTAGAGGCCGTGGTTCATCCCAATGATGGTACGATGGGGGAGCAGGCTCGCTCTGATTGCTCACACCTGGTCCCACGATTTGTGGGACTTTCGGGTCGTTTCGTGTCGCCTGCGGCGGCGTTGGGTGGCCTCTCCTCCTTCGGGGTTGGCGGGGCAGATCTCTTCTCCTTTACTCTGTTGGGTCATCTTGGAGTGGGTTCGTTTGGGCATGGTCAAAACTACCTCGTCCCTCTGGTGGGTTTCCCACCGGTTTCCGGTTCCGAAACTGGACTGCGCGGACCTGAGGTTCATTCTGGACTGTCCCGTCTGAATACGTGGGTTTATTGCCCCTCCTTTCGAATGATTACTCTGTCCCAGATCTGTCTTCTTTTGGAGCCGGGCGCTTGGATGGTGTTCCTGGACCTCCGGGACGCTTCTTGGCATGCCCGATTCATCCAGGGTTCAAGGACTGGCTCAGTTTTGTTGTGGGATATCAGGGTTACTGCTTTTGTTGCTTTCCATTAAGTTTGAATCAGGCGCCTCACGTTTTCACACGCCTTACCCAGGTCGTGGTGGCCTGTCCCCTCTCAGGTTCAGTCTTGGCTGGGTCTTGTGTGGGATTCTTGGACCACTTCCTTGTCTCTTCCTCTGGAGGCTCTGCTTCGGCTGCAGTCCCACCTTCGCCTGTTTTTGGGGGGCTCCCAGGTCACGCGGCGGTTTCTCGAGGGTTTGTGCGGAGCCTGAACTTTGCCATGATGGTCTACCCGCTGGGTCGGGTTTGGCTTTGTCGGCTGTTCTGGTTCTTTCGGGGCCTTGCATTGGTTGTTGCGTCGCCGGCTTCCTCTTCAGGTTTTTCGGGATTCAGTACCTTGCGCCTAACTGAGCCCTCGCTCGATGTGTTCACGGATGCATCGTCTCATGGCTGGGGCTTTGTGACCAGTGCTCACCAGGTCCGCCAGGGACGGTGGGGTCCATCCTTCCATCAGACCCACAGCACGGTGCGGAAGTTCGTAGCAGTGTGGATGCCGATTTGGAGGGTCGCTCGCGGATCGACGATCCGGCTACATTCAGACTGCTCCCCAGTAGTTCATTGCCTGAACCGTGGGGGTTCGATGCGGTCCTTGGCTCTTTGGTGCTGGTCGCTTCGAGTGACTCGTGTGCCGAGTTCTTGGGGTTTAGCTCTCCTGGCCGGTGGCCAGGAGAGCTAAACCTCCTGTTTGTTGTTGTGCAAACCTTCTTGTTGTTGTGCAAACCTTCTTGTTGTTGTGCAAACCTTCTTGTTGTTATGCATTCGGGGGGTGTCCAATGTCCTGGTGGATGGCCTGTTTCAGTTCATTGTCCTGTCCATGGAATGGACGGTTGACGCTGACTCGTTCAGTTCGCTTTGCTGGACGTACAGGCACTAGGAGGTGGATCTCTTCGCGTCGGCATGGTCGAGGCGTGTCCTGGTATATGTGGCGCTCTTCCCCGACTGCGAGACCGTCAGGGTTGATGCCTTCATGTAGGACTGGTCAAGGTGGGGTTACCTGTACATCTTACCCCCCAAGTTCCGCTGTTGCTCCAGGTCCTGGCTCCCTTGGAGACTTACCATGGGAGAGTAGTCCTTCTGGCTCCTTGGTGGCCGGCCCAGCCTTGGTTTCAAGCGCTGCTTGCTCGGTGTCTGAATCCGGGAGTCTTCCCATAGCTCCGCCTTTTTCAGCAGATCGGCCAGTCCATTACGTAGCCGGTTCGTTCTTCTCCTCAAGTCTTCGCGTCTGGTCTTTCTGACTTGGGTCTATTACCACTTGTATGGTGAGCAGGTGGCTACGTTGATGGTGTCCCACCTGCATGCTTCGTCTTGGCGGCAGTATAAAGTTTCCTAACTGTCCTTCCGTTATTTCTTATCCCTTCGTAGGTTTACTTCGGTCTCCGATAGAGTTGTCTTGTCATTCCTTTCGTGGTTGTTCGAGGACCATCATCTCATGCTGAATATTGTTGCCTCGTATCATGCGGTGCTGGCGGAGCTGCTGCAGCTTGCATTCGGCATTGATGTTACTTCTGCGCCATTCTGCAAGCTGTCTCGTGCATTGCTTCACCTCCGGTCTGCTCATGCGCCTGAGCCATCCTGGTCGTTGGACCGGGTGCTCTCTTTTCTCTCTCCTCCTCGGTTTGTGGTGGCCCCTTTGGTTCGGGATTGTTTGGTGAAGTCGCTTTTCTTGTTGGCTTTGGCCTCTGGGGGTCGGGTCGGGGAGTTTCATGCTCATCTCCGGCGCACAGGTTTCTGCTCTTTTGGTCCTAGTGGTAGGTTTGTTAATTTGCAATCGTTACCTTCGTTTCTGGCAAAGAATGAGACTGCTGCTTTCCGGAGGGGGTCCTTGAGTTGTTGTTGCTTGGTTGGTCAGGCCGTGGATGCATCATGTGTTGTGTCCAGTTGCCGCTCTCTGCTGTAACCCATGTGCCATGTCTTTGGTGGTTGGGAACGTGCTTTGGGTTGACCCGGTTTCCCTTCTACCCCTGTTCCAGGGTTCGGGTCTCCCAGGTTGTCCAAAGGGTTATTCGGTTCAGCCAGCCTGCGGTCTATCTTCATGCCCACGACGTTCGTAAGTTTGCTGCATTGGCTGCCATGTTCAGTAACATGTCTTGGGCTGACATTCGGATACGGGGTTTTTGGAGGTCTAACAGGGTCTTGGCCGAGCCCTACCTTGTCAACGTTCCTGGCCTAGTCAGGCCTGTGTCACATTGGGTCGGCGGCTGCAGCCAGTTGTCTCGACTTCGTGTTGAGAAGCGGGTCCGACCGCCTTCTGGGTAAGTCCCTCTTGTTTTGTCTTTGGGTAAGTAGGGAACCGATGGGGCTTACCCCCCAGAAAACCAGCATTGAATGTTATGAAACACCATTTTCTGGGTGAGATCTGGAGCCTCCCTGGAATCCCTCCCTCCCTCTGGTCGGCGTTTTTTTCACAGTTTTGACATCGTCTCAAAACTGCAGGGTGGATAGCTGTTGCAGGGGTCTGGAGCTCCCCATTTTCCCTCCCGATGAGTGGGGGTTGCACAGACAGCAGTGTGGGGACGTGTTGATGTCATGCTCATTTGCTTGTTTTCATTTGGGGAATTCTGTCCACTAGTTCGGCTTTCAGTAGCAATATTTTAACCAGATTAGGGGGTTTCTTTTGGGGCGCTTACCTTTCTATGTGCCTAACCCGGTTGATGGTAGACATAGAATGCTTCCAACCACACGGGGGTTTTATAGGCCATTGCTCCTCGTGGCTCTCTGAGGGGGGCCAGGTTCTGGCTCATGGTCCAGAACTCCATGTGCATAGACTGATGCTAGGGGTCTAATACATGCATATCAGCCCGGTTAGCTCCGGGAAGCCTGCGGGTCTCACCCAGAAAATGGCATTTCATTACATTCAACACTGGTTTATTGTACAATTCTGTATTAATGGATTATCCTGGCATATACGTTGTTCATAACTAAACTCACTAAAACTAGCTTTTGCTGCAGAGTAAGTTATGTTGATGGATTTCCTAGTTGACTGGTTAGTCTGTTAGAAATAGCATTTTTGCTTAACACCGTTCACTATGTGGATGGGAAGGGAATTATCAGGAGAAAGTGCCAAACCATTATGATATTTTGACTATACAGCACTTGGAAAGAATCAGGATATGGACTTGGGATGGGATGGGGGGAAAGGAATGATGCCCAACCACTTGGAGAGTTGAGGATTGAATGCCGAACTGCATGAAGCGAGACCGTCGCTCTACCATGCAACCCAAGTGGTTGGGCACCTTTCCTGTGTGGAAGCATCAGGTGTTTTTTTTTGGGGAAAGGCTCCTGTTGGTGGCTCCTTGGTGCTAGCTACATGGATAGCTCCTCCTTCCCCCCCCCCCCCCCCAATTTAATCCATGTCATGCCCTTGCAAATCAATGTAAGCCTACTGGGGACCTGAGGCAAAACCTGTTCCCCCTTCTAAAGAGACACAAGGAGCGAGGAGATTCTAGATCGCCCTGACCAAGAAAAGGTCACCAGAAAGGTGACCTTTCCCAAACAAACTAAACCTAATGAATTAATGTTAGTTAAGCATACCAAAACTAACAACTAGGTAAACAAAGCATAGACAAGACAATGCAGGCCCTAGACAAATAAGGAACTGTCCACAGTGTTGTGTTTATGGTTCTATCCATATTTTGTTCTAATTTATCTTGTCTATAATTTCATTTTTGTCTTGGGTGGGCATTCAGGCTTGCAGGTTTTGGTGAGCCATCACTGTGCTGGTGACTCATTTCTTTGTGAACGTTCTTGATGCGAGCTGGACTTGGGGGGGCTTTGGGAGCGGTTTACTTGTTGTAACTTTCCCTTTCCTTTGGAGGTTACTTTCTGTGGCTCGCCTCTACCCCCTGATGAGTGCCCCTTTCAGTTTTGTTCTATGGTGACAACACTAAGGTGCAGCCAATAGGAGCCCTTCTGTTGTTGAATGCAATGAAGTGCCATTTCGTTATAAGTTCTTTAGTGTCTCCTTGGGATCCTCCCTTCCCTGTTCACGTGCTTCGATTTTTTCCATTTTCCTGGCAAAATGACTGATGTTGAAGGCTAAGGGATTGAGGAGTAAGGTGCACATTGCCCCTTGTGGTGTGGAGATGGAATTAACAAGAGAACTGCTTCACATCCTGTGTAACGAACTTACTCAGTTTTTATGATCGAGCCACAGAGATTTTACAGGAAAGAAATGGTTGGGTTGACTGCATCTATCTGGACCTAAAAAAGGCTTTTGACAGAGTTCCCATAAGAGGTTGTTCTGGAAACTGGAACATATTGGAGGGGTGACAGGTAAGCTTCTAACATGGATGAAAAATTTCCTAACTGACAGAAAAATGAGGGGCGTAATCAGAGGCAAGGTATCGGATTGGAGGAATGTCACGAGTGGAGTACCACAGGGTTCAGTTCTTGCACCGGTGATGTTCATTGTCTACATAAACGATCTACCAGTGGGAATACAGAATTATATGAACATGTTTGCTGATGATGCTAAGATAATAGGGAAGATAAACCTAGATGATTGTCATGCTCTTCAAGAAGACCTGGACAAAATAAGTATATGGAGCAACACTTGGCAAATGGAATTTAATATGAATAAATGCCATGTTATGGAATGTGGAATTGGAGAACATAGACCCCACACAACCTATAAATTAAGTGAGAAATCTTTAAATAATTCTGACAAAGAAAGGGATCTAGGGTTCTAGATAGAAAACTGTCACCTGAGGACCACATTATGAACATTGTGCGAGGAGCCTATGCTACACTTTCTAACTTCACAATTGCTTTTAAATACATGGATGGAGAAATACTAAAGAAATTGTTCACGACTTTTGTTAGACCAAAGCTGGAATATGCAGCAGTTGTATGGTGCCCATATCTTAAGAAGCACATCAACAACTGGAAAAGGTGCAACGACATGCCACTAAGTGGGTCCCAGAATTGAAGGGCAAGAGCTACGAGGAGAGGTTAGAGGCATTAAATATGCAAAAACTAGAAGACAGAAGAAAAAGAGGCGATGTGATCACTACCTTCAAAATAGTAACAGGAATCGATAAAATTGATAAGGAAGAATTCCTGAGACCCGGAACTTGAAGAACAAGAGGTCATAGATTTAAACTAACAAAACAAAGCTGCCGGAGAAATATAAGAAAATTCACTTTTGTAAACAGAGTGGTAGACGGTTGGAACAAATTAGGTGAGAAGGTGGTGGAGGCCAAAACCGTCAGTAATTTCAAAGCGTTATATGACAGAGTGCTGGGTAGACGGGACACCGCAAGCGTAGCTCTCATCCTGTAACTGCAGTTAGGTAATTACACTTAGGTAATTACAACCAGCTGGCTCATTCATCTTGGGTCTCCTTTCTCTCATTTTCTATGCTTTATTTACTTTGCTGTTTGTATGTTTTGGTTTGCCAATCTTTCTAGCGGATTTTTCTTGGTTGGGGTGATATTTGATCCCGTCTCCTTGCATCTCTAGGGGGGGTGGGGGGCAGATTTTGGCCTTTGGTTTCTGGTAGGCTTAACACTTTAGTGCGCGCGGCACTTGCTGAAAAAAAAAAGCGGGTTGTGCGCACGGCGTTCTGGGCGCTCAAGCGTAAACACAAAAAAGTGTATAATCTTTTCACGCTCCTAACATCAATTCTCGAGCTACATTTTTCATTTTGGTATCAATGCGTTGGCAATAAAATTCTCTACAAGATCATATGCATAAAATGTCACCAAAGCATTTGCTATCCCACCACGAAGTAAATAAACACGAAGATGACTCGCCGTGACACCCAAACAGGAAGTAAATGTTCATACTCTTTCGTTTGTTGCCAGCCTCAGTCATCCTACAGTGCTTATTTTGATATCACTGAACTCGCAATAAAATTCCCCACCCAGACATATGCCTATCAATGTCTAATTATGTTCCGCACGAGTGTGGGAACTGGGCGAAGCGTTAGCCGTGATTTCAGCACCGACGACACTGTTGTGATGCAGCGCTTTGAAAGTTTATACTTATTTCACTGTCCTGACAATATTTCTTGAGCTACGTATTTCATTTTTATAGCAATGTGTTCGCAATAGTAAGTTCTATAAGAACATGGGTAGAATTGGCCAACAGAGCGTCAAATAAATTTGCGGCGAATAAAATCTTAAGCGTGTTTGTACCCGTGAGCGTAAAAAGTTTTTACTTTGCTCATGTTTTTTCAAGTTTATACTTGATTCACACCGTTTTTTTTGTTTGTATAGTGTTCGGAATAAAATTCTCTACACAGACATATGCATATAAATGTAGAATCATGATCGCGGCCAACACAAGAGTGTGTGAAGTGGGCGATTACCCTCGTTGTGTCACCAACTCAATAGTCTCTCCTCCAAGTTACAATACATTGCCGTTTTCTCAAATAGGCACTGTGCCTATTAGAGAAAACAAAAATTTATTGGCAAACATATTCATACAAACCCCAAGTCGATCGAGTAGTAAATACCCAATATAAAACACGGTCCGTAAATTTACGTCGTGATCCGACAAGCGGTTAAGCAAAACGCCCGTAATTCCAAGTGGAAAATCCAGGAAAGTGTTAAAATGGCTCACAAGGGCCTGGCGTGGATTGAATTAAGTGGTGCTATCCAGGTAGCTAGCATCAAGGATCCACAAGCAAAAGGCATTTTACTACATTCAGTGCTGGGTTTTTCCAAATTGGGGTGCACTGTAGTCTTGAAAATGTATATTGTATATACTAGTTCTCACATGCTTCACTTTATAATAACCTCAAGCTTTACCTTATATTTTTTCAGTTTACAAATTTTAATTTTATATGTCTGCTTTCTTATGTCATTTTTATTCTTTTCTCTCATTCTTATTTCTTGGTACTGTACAAGGAAGTGATGACTACTTCACTCATGCAATAGCCCAACTCTCAAACAGTACTTCACAAAAATATTCAGTGTTTTGTATAATTGATTGTAGAAAAGAAAACAAAATTTAGGAATGATAAATTTCTGGAATGCCTAGTGAAGATTCTAAAGTGGCCTGCTCGTTGCTGGAAACAGTGTACCTTGTTAGATCATAATAGATAAAAGAATTATTACTAGCTTTGTTAGCTTAAAATTTTTTAGTAATATGTGCATGGATATCCACAACAAATTAAAATACAACACTGTAAATAAAACTAATGATGTAATTTAAGGGCATGTCATATAAATAATTCTTCAGTGAAAGTATATTTAGCAGATGCACATTTAAATTAGGTACAATGTACTAAAGGCACCATAATTATTGCACCAAATTTTGTTGATAAAAATACTGGCAATAAATTTGGTATATGGTTAGGATATACAGTACCTGCACTACTCAGAGTTTTATTAAAAGAAAGTAATGTACTTTAATCCTATTGCAAAATGCTCAGAAGGGTCATACTGCATGCGGCTGATATAACAGCACTGTATTTAAAATTTGAAGGAGTCTTATATTTTGCGATGTATAGTGTCTAATTGACAATATTTGGTGTCAAATTAAACTAGATCGTATAATTATCAGTTCAGTGCTGTTGATTAGCAATTATGGCTTCTTATATTATTGTTTTGGTTTATCTAAATCAGTGATGAATTAAACTCAATAATAGAATAGTTTATTAATATATCCCC